>NC_133620.1:267319764-267619764 GCF_048593235.1 Sminthopsis crassicaudata
AAGATAAGATTATCTGATTCATTTATTTCATGAGATGAGAGACATAGAGATTAAATGGCTTTCTAAGGTCAATTACATCATGTTAGTATGACCTTGGAATAAAAAAAGAATTTAAAATTTCAATCTAAGTTGTTTTTCACTAAGCTTCATTCGAATCATTGAAGTTTGGCCCAGATGATCAAATAACAAACAAAATTCTAACTCTTCAGGAAGATTATTAAGATACAGATATTCAGATATATTATTCAATTCTTCAATGTATTTAATTAAATACTTCTCTCCCTCACATATTCATAGATTCATTGACACACACACACACTCATTTGAGATTCAATATGAAGGAATAAAGCAACTTTGATGTTAGACAAGCAAGTTAGAGTAATTGCTGAATCCAAGAGCAAATCTCTCCCCTCTATTGTAGATCATTCTATAGATTGATAGAAGCATTTCATATTCACTGGAATAACAAGGATTTATTAAGCACCTATCTTGTACAGAACCTAGTGTTAGTTATTGAAGAAGATATAAAGTTTAAGGCTAGATCACTGACCTCTTGAAACTTGCACAATAGTAAAAAAATGTGGTACTATATCATAAAATGCAGAGTGTATCAGAGTTGTCTATGAAAAAATGTGATATATACATACACATATGTGCATATATGCATATGTATACACACAAATATATATGTATGTATATATCACACAACTATTTCTTTTCTGACTTCATTTGTTCATTCATTCATTTATGTATTCAACAAGTATTGAATATAGAAGGTAAGAGAACTGCAGTAACTCACAAAGGGGATAAGGTGATTTTTTTTTTTTTTTTTGGCTGAGGCAATTGGAATTAAGTGACTTTTCCAAGGTCACGGTCACACAGTTAGGAAGTGTTAAGTGTCTGAGATCAGATTTGAACTCAAGTCCTCCTGATTTGCCACTGGGCCATCTAGCTGCCAGGTGATTTTTTTTAATTGTCCAAACTCTGATCAGTTCTTTAAGTACTTCTCTTTTTATTTTGTAAAAAAATAGCTCTCTTCACATTTTAGCTGATCTCACAGTCTTTAGAGGGTTCCTATATTTGCTGACAATCAAACCATATTTCCAGAGAGAGAGAGAATATGAAGAATTCCATATTTCCTCCTCACGATTATGTGTATGGAGAAGGGGAGAGGATATATGAAAGGAGGAAAACATTCAAGTAACTCTGTCCTGCCCACTCCTTTACCTTCTAACTGTACATGTTCCCGTGTAATATCATTGCTTAACTCTTACTTGTTCCTGTGTCAGTTTGTCTTACTGTGTAGAGTAGGAAATTCAGTCTCAAAAAGAATAAGTCTGACCTCTACCTAAGGTTATGGTTTCAGAGTTAGAATCTGAGTTTTCTGATTCCTAAATCTGAGGCTTCAATTCAATGAATGTAAAGTTAATCTCACAAATGGCATGAAATACAATTGTTTCTCAAAAGGACAAATCACTTGTTGCTAGATGGTTAGGGAAAGTTTCACTGATGAATTGCCTTGGGCATTATAGCAGGTTTTAAATATTTTAAAGGCAGTCATGTGAAAAAAGATTTCAGACTTGCTCTGCTTGGCCTCAGATGGGAAAAGTGGGTGCAGTGAGTGGACATAGTAAAGAGGTGAATTTAGGCTTGGTGGATAGGAAAGCTTCTTAGATAAGGAAATAGCTCCAGTAGAACTATTCAAAAGGTAAAATGAATTCCTCTATGAGGTGGTTAGTTCTCCATCACTGGAAATATTCTAGCAAAATCTGAGTTACTTTTTGGGTATATTGTAGATGGAATATATTTGGGGGGTATAAATTGGAATAGTTGGCTTTTGGGGGTCATTTCTAAAATTTCTATTCTATGATTACGATTGTTTGAGAAGACATGAGAGAGTTAAGAAAAGAACCTTAGGATTTCAATTTACAAAAAAAATAACCCAAGAAATTTCCAAGAAGAATAGTCAATAGTGACAAATGGTGAAGACTTTTAAAAAAATTAATAAGTTAAGGGGGTTAACACTAACTTCCTGGAGTAGGAGAAAATCAGACACTTAGAAAGGGAAGAAACATCAGGGGCCATTTAGTCCAGTCTTATTATCTTACAGATAAGAAAATTGAGGCCTAGAGACTTGGTTTAGTGGCTTATCCTTTGTTACTCAACCAGGATGATACTAGAGAGGGACTTCATCCCTATTTATATAATTTACTATTTTCTCTAGTATTTACATATCATTCCTCAAGGAACTTTTCATTTAGGTGTAAGCTCCTGCAGATGTTACTTGCTAATAACCACTCCACTTAGTATATTATTATAGATAGTTGTACCAATCCAAAAGAATTTATTAAGTACTTGCTACATCTATGCTACATGCTTGGAAGGCAAATAAAATAAATGAAATTAGCTCTATTTATAAATATTTTACATTTGAATGAGGTAAACAAAATATAATATTTCATATAGATATATATGCATCTGTTATTAGTTAATAAATACAAATATATTCAAAATAGTTAACTACAAGGTAGTTTGGGAATGAGGACAAGAGGATTAAGAACTTTCTCAGTTCAGTCTACTATCAGCTGACCAAAACAAGTTTGCATCCAAGTGAAATGTTTTACCACTTTAATATTAAATTTAACTAGGTAATTGTAAAAATGAAGGTGTTGTGAAAAATAATAGAACCCATAGAACAACTTCAAAAATTCTGAGAATACTAGCAGCTGTCACTCTTTGGACACAACATGCCAACGATTCAGAGCACGAGATTAGAAGATATTGTCCATACATTATTTCATTTAATCCTAATTGAATTTTGTGATACAGATAATAACAGTATCTCAATTTAATGGATGGGGAAGCTAAGTTTCTGATACATAGGTACATATAAACACACACAGACATATATATTACCATACATGGAGAGACAGAGAGAAAGAAAGAAAGAGAAAAGCTGAGAGAAAGTTTAATAATTTCCCCAATATTTTACAGGTACTAATTTCTAAGAAAGAATTCAGATCCTGCACTTTTTGACTTACAGTTCATCATTCTATTTAGAACCTTTCTTGACTTTCTTCTGTATCTCTCCCTTGCCCTTTTTCACCTTTTACTTTGTATCATTATTTCTTTAAATTTTCATATTTTACTCTAGAAAATTATGCATTTTTTAAAGTCAAAAGTCATTACAATCTCTATTAGCCCAGCATTTAGCACAGTACCATATATCTAAAACACATTTAATCAATGTCCACTGAATTGAGTAGGATCCAAATGAACCACTTATGACATTTTCTGTGCCTAAAGGAAGATTTACAAAGACTTTTCAATGTGGACCCCCAAAGAAACAATTTCCTCAAGTAAAACATCAGAGGTTATATTTGATGTCCCTGAGTTCTCATCAGTTGAAGTCATAACTTGATTTTAAGAACGATTATTATTTAGCCTAATTCCTACATTTTAAGGCAAAATAAATGGAATCTCACTATGTGAAATAATTTAAGCTGTACTTCTTTTTATTTGCTACATATTGTTTTTCTCATATATTTTCATGATTCAATCATTACTTTAACAAGGAATGACATTTTTACATGAGAAATCAATAATGAAGTTATAGTTTCCTCTAATGTAATGAGACAATTTAAACTTTAATCCTAATTGATGTTTAGATGCTAGCATTTCCTAATAATAAATAGAACTGTTAGACTAATTCCAAGGAAGAAATCTCCAATCTTTATAGAGAAACTAGCAAATATCAACTAGTGTCAACAAGCCTCATACTTTATTACCATTACTAGATTGAAGAAGACTTGATAATATTAATTTGTCTTTAGTCTGAATATATATCTTGCACTGTTTTTTTCTAAAAATGACATTTAAAATTAATAAATAGCTTGTGATACACACTGTGTGACTAAACAGAACAAATTAAAATTCATTGGAAAGTATGGAAATCACAAAATCTTATTCTGAAGTAGCTTTACAAGTTATCTAGTCAAATCTATAACCAAAAAGGACTTCTTTCCACAAAATCTCTGAGACATGCCCATCTAATCTTCACTAAAAGACTTCCAGTGACAAGACTACATCCCAAAGCAGCCCACAACTTTTATCCATGACTTTTGAATAGCTATTGACGTGATATCTTTCTTTTACTCTTCATCTTTCCCTGATTATGTTTTTTCTCCTTCAAGTCTCTAAGATCATCTGAACTCTTATCCATCAGCTTTAGGAGATTCCTGTTGTCTTTGGAATAAATAATAATGTTAAAAAATGTCTCAGAGTCAAATAATCTAGTAGTTTCTGAAATATTCCACTAAGAAATAGAATTTTTATTTTACTCAAACCAACCAACATGTGGAATACATATGGTCTTAATTGTAATATTCCTTATCCTTCTAATGCACTTTCTCAATTATTCTTTTTGCTTAAGTTAATTTTATCTTTCTTTTTTTACTTACATTCAATTTATGGATTACACTATGTATAAGTATAAGCAAATACAAATTAATCTGAAGGAGATAATATTAACAACTAGATATGCAACTCAAAATTTTTGATAGTTTTGAAAGAAACTAAGGATTCCTAGATGTGGAGGTAGGAGAACATAGATTGTTTACAATGGGTAGCTTATGCAAAGGCAGCGATGTAGGAGATAGCATACAAAATAGTAAGCAGAATTTTGGACACACACTTTCTTCAGTCAAGTATGATGTTTTACTCTTCATAATTTCAAAAGTTCCTTATGTATGTCATTCACATACATATCATATTCTATTATGCATCATAATTTTGAATAATGACAGTAATTGACATTTATGTAGCTGTTTTAAGATTTGCAATATGTTATTTGATTTTTAGAACACCACAAATTTGATGTTCTGTCATGTATTCTTACCTTTTGATGTTGATGAAAATGTTATAGCTGAAATGGGTGAAAGTGTATATAATCGCAAAGAGAAATGGCACTTCAAGGCCAGTGAATTAAGAAAATTAACATTGTATTTTAGGTTTCTTGGTTGTTGTGGAAGGTTAAAAAGATTAGAGGCAGATAGAATAGTGAAAAGACAATTCAAATTAGTTAAGGTCAGTTATGGTCACCACTCTGCTTATAATTTATTCCAGTTATTAGAGATGGGATAGCTAGATTCCTAGAATTCCAGACGAGATATAGTTTCAATCCTGTGGGTGGTCAGAGATAAACTAGATAGAGACAAGAGCCAAGATGCAAAAAGAAGTTTGAATAATTTCAAAGTTAGAAAAAATAGGTTTGCAAACCAAAGTCCTCTTAAGAAGCAGAGCTTACTAGATTATGGTAGAGATAGAGTATTTAACCCTGAACACCACAAAAGGTGGGCCCCACACAGTCATTTTTAGTTCTTAATTCTCACAGCAAACTCTTGTGTGCAGGTATCTTTGGGACAATACAGCTGGTGCTATGGAAAAATTTTCTAAGTTATTAGAACTATTGAACTGTCTTATACCAAGAGGATAATTCAACCTTGAAATTGTTCAGTGGGGTAGAGTCAGTGCACTAGAAACAGTAGTATAGCCCCTGGTTCAGTTAATTTATCTGTTAGAAGGAACAGGGACTTTTAATATATGAAGAGATATTGATTAATCACTTTCTGCTGCAGCTGACTGACTTACTTCTGGCACTCCATTCACTAGTGAAAAGAGAGAAGTTCCAAAAAATCTAATAGTAATCAATTAATATAAAAATCAAAAATCCTTCAGAAAATACCTGTTGCTGGTAAAAGCAATACATTTTGTGAGATTATAACATCATCCAGGGGATAAGAGCTTATACTAAGCATAGGCCATAGCCTGATCCTAGGCCTTAACTTTGGAAAACAGAGTATATTCAAATAACTTTACAAAAGAGACTACCCCAGCATTTTAGAACTGCCCAGCTATACCTTCCATATAGTGATTTTCCTTATCATAGTTCCAATATACCTTGGGTCAGCATCAAAAATTAAATGAGAATTTTGGGGGAGTTTTGGAGAAGCTGCAAATTACGGATGAAGGCTAACAAATGACATAAGAGGGAAAATGTTTAGCAGCTCGGAAATGCATAAAATCTATCTTTTAATGCCATGATAACTTATACTTCTTCTCTGGTAGAAAGGGAAGGCCAAAAACATTTTACACAGATTTTCCAGATCATGGAGGTGCCATAAACCCCATGATACAGAAGAAATAATTGTATAGATTACATATGATAAATAAGATTAGTAGATTAAATTTGAATTCTGAATTCATAGAAAAACGTGGCTTTTGCCAAATTCAAATTAATTTTAAGTCAGCATGCTTCATTAACTAATGTCCTGGCTTGGCATCAAAATGATGTAGGTTCCTATTCTATTTTGAATACTTACCAGCTGTGGAAAATAATTTAATCTTTATATGATTAAGCTTCCTCATTTGCAAAATAGACTTGATAACCTTGAAGATTCTTTCCAAATCAAAATCTATAATCATAATTTGAACAATGGATTTTTTGGGGGGTAAAGGATTATAGAAGTTAATATTGGCTAAAAGACAGATATTATTTTAGAGGTTTTTAGACAGACCTATGAATAACTTTGAATTCCTCCTATTGCCCTCAAATAAAGAAGAAGAGAAAAGGAAAAAGAACTTATATCATTTTCTATGATTTTTAACCAAAGTTGGGCTTGTGCTTTTCTTTCCTTTTTTCAAAATATAGCTGGATTAATAATTCCAGCTGTTCTTTCCTTCTTACAGCAAGAAGTGGAGGAGGAGGAATATCCAAATTTGGCAACTATGATTACAGCAAAAAATGCAGATTAGTCAAGGGCACTTGTAAACAATTGTGTTTTGAATATGAAACTAGGATCAGTTATTGCATAAGACCTTCAACGGTATGCTGTGTTTGAGGGCTGAAGACAGAGGACTGATGAACACAGAGAAGAAAACAAAGTAAATAATTAATTTTAAAAATGAGTAAAAGCCTAAAGTAAACCCACATCCTTTTTAAAATTTTGTAGTAGTGCTCATATGACTCTGTAATATTAATTAAATAAAATACCTTTTGCACCGTCTGGTTTTCTGTTCTTGTGACTCATGCCCCTACTGCTTTTTCACTTATTCCCTCCCAAGAAGACAGATGATGCTGTTTCAAAAGCAGCCCCTTTAATGTCTACTTTTTTTTCCCACTAGGACATGGCAGGGATTCATACAATGAAGCAAAAAAGGGAGAGAGTAGAGAATATACTTCGAGATTCTATTATCAAATGAGGTTCAATTTCCATTTTACATTTGAGACAAACATAGGGTTACTATGTTATACAATGATCTGGAAATTGGCCTTTTCAGCATGTAATTGCTAGATTATGTGGAAATAGAGAAAAAGGAGTCAAGATGAGAAATGAATGCTTAGGATGGCAGAATTGATATAGGTTCAATTATTATCAGAACTGAAGCCTAACCTTTTTCCCAAATTAATAATTACATTGGTAGTGGAAAATAATTCAAAATAGAGTTTGGAGAAAACACGAACACACCTAATGGTTAAGAATCACTATCTATGTCAAAACTTTAATAGACTCCATGATTTCAGAAAAAAAAAGGTTAGAAAAAGACAGGGTCATTTTAACCACTTAATTGTTCATTATTTTTAAATACAATGTATTGCCTCCATGATTTTTATTCAGCTTTTTCCCATTTTTTCAAATCTTTTTTACCTAAGTTCCCCTTCTCTTACTATCTTTTAATGTCGATGATGTTTCCCATAATATTACAAAGTTTTAATTCAAGAAGTATATGACAGAATCATAGACAAAAAAAGGTAAAAGCTGGCTCCAGCATACTACTGACTATAATTATCTACTGTGAGAAAGCCTTTATAAAGTGTATAAATCTTATTATTCCACACCAATTCTAGTGCTCATTTTGCTGATATTAAAACACATACACACATTAACACAAACAAATGTACACACCAACAAAAATAAATACATACATGCCATATATATGTATGTGTGTATATTTGGGTATGCACACACTATATGTGTAACTTTGTATACTTGTATACATTTGTATTTTAATATTGCTGATATTCCTTTCAGCTAATTTATTCAATGTTTTTAAGTTTCTTTCTGGATAGGATCATGTATATCAAAATCAAAGCATTATTTAAAAACATAAAGTATAGTTTGATAGTAAATCTGATAGTCCAGATAGTAAGGATTTTGTAACTATGTGAATCTATGCAAGGAGATAAGCGTGATAAAAGACAAAATGCAGAACATTTTTTTTTACACAATGAAAAAGATCATAAGCATACTATACATGGGAATAATAACAGAGACCATCTTAATTGGAGTGGATGAATCATATTAGTCAATGAAAGGGAAAAATAGATTGATAAAACAAGATCATATTATCAGTCTTGAAAATCTGGAAAGAGAAGTTTAGAACTGATATTTGCAATACATTATAAATAAGTATACCAGTATGAAATTTAGTAAGAATAAAAGTGAGAGACTGAGCTGAGTAGAATATTCCCTGAAAAAAAAAAAACTCACTTCTATTATTTTCTGAAAAGATTACTGTTTGAATAATATTAGAAATGTCAGATGGCTTCCTTGCATCTCTTCCAGTCTCCCCCATATTGGGACAAGTGCCCTTCTGATTTGAGCTCATTTGTTTCTTCATGTTAACTGACCTAGGATGTAAAGCATGAACTGAAATTTTCAGTTACTTTTCTTTTATACAGCTACAGGAAGAGAAACCTACAAGATCAGAAGATGCTATAAACTTTTGGGAAACTGCAAAACATTTTGTGAAAGTGATGAATATAATTTTGGTGTATGTATTAGATGGAGGCTTCAATGCTGTATATAATGCCTAAGATGAAACATCTACCTGCCTTCAAAATGGAAGCACTGAGAGCAGCAATTCATCTTGATAAGCCAACTAGACTACCAACTTCATGAAAGCAGGGATCAATTTTTATACCTCTCTGTATTATCATTCTAAAGAGTACCTTTAATATGGTAGATGCTCAATAAATAATGTTCATTGGTTATTGATTGACAAATCACTTTCTGGACTCTTGATAACAAAATTTATCTATAGTTCTTTTTCTCTTTGTCTTTCTGTCTCTCTCTCTCTCTCTCTCTCTCTATGTGTGTGTGTGTGTGTGTGTCTGTGTGTGTGTGTGTGTGTCTGTGTCTCTCTGTCTCTGTCTCTGTCTCTCTTCTTGTGTGGTTTGTGTGTGTGTGTGTGTGTGTGTGTGTGAGTGTGTATAAAACTGCAATTTAAGTTGGTTGCTCACATACTTAATTCTCTAATGCCTCTTTCTCAATATGGGTTAAACTAAAGAGTCACAAAGTAATAACTTTGGAAGAAAGATTATAGTTTTATTTTTATGCCATTCTCACCCCAAATGACATAAATTATTTTACTTTTTCTATTCCTTCCATTATTATCAACAGCACTTTCATTCTCTTTATTTAAAATACCGATGCTACTATACATTAATTCTCTATATTATTCAAATGTTTCTGTTTCTATAATTTTCTACTCATTTACTGTTAGGTTGTTACTAAGTGCTAATGAGATAATGAGATATTAGGTTCTTACTAAGTGCTAAGTTGGTACTTGACAATTCTCTAGTTCCGGCCATGACTGGGAGTTTTACTTGTGAATTTCTGGGGAAGAGCTTGCATGCTTAGGAGAAGCAAGTTCATTGGTTGAAGTAATTTTTCCCAGAAGCCCTTGCATTATCCCACACCCATTCTCTGGGAGGATAAAGAGGGCAGTCACTATTCTGGACCTGAGTTAACGGCAACTGTCTGGAGACAATGGCTCTCTACAGGAAGAAGAATCTGTCCGAGAGATTTGAGTTAACATAGCAGATCTCCTCCCAGAGAGAGATCTGCAGCTTCTGGAGACAAAGCACGTTATAATTTACCTCTATCTCTATACTCCTGAAGTTATCTTCTCCCATCTCATTTTGAACTTTGCCTTGTTAATTGAACTCTATCTTAATATCTCTTAAAATTTATTTTTTCCCTTTAGCTTATTTTTTAAATTCAAATTCCCTCAGGTATAACAATCCTTCTTTTGACCCTATTGTCTGTACTACCTGGCTATCCTATTTATCTTCTTTTGTTTTTCAAAATTCTCACAAGGTAGTTATACATACTGATATTTCCAATTGCTTGCTACTCATCCATGCATTTTTTACCTCATAGAACATTATA
This sequence comes from Sminthopsis crassicaudata, assembly GCF_048593235.1. Lineage (NCBI taxonomy): Eukaryota > Metazoa > Chordata > Mammalia > Dasyuromorphia > Dasyuridae > Sminthopsis > Sminthopsis crassicaudata. The sequence continues at coordinate 267,329,997 of NC_133620.1, forward strand.
TCTACTCACCTCTCAACACAATTTTAATGAGTTTCTCAAGTTTTATTCCTTGATCTTCCCTCTTCTAAGCACTATATTTCATGGATTTCATGAACTTAATTTCATTTGCCTTTTTGAGAATGATTTCAATGACTTTTAGCCAAAAACAATAATTCCCAAATAAATATTCCCAGCCATGATTTCTCTTCTAAGTTCTAGTTCTAAATGTACAATTGCCTGGTAAGAACTTTAGATGACAGTTATTAATTTATATAAAAATAGTAAATAGTAAAATAGTAAATATAAATACATAAATAGTAAAGCAAGACAAATTCCCCCAAGCTCCATGTCCAAATATGCATGTTTTATTGGTAATTTTAAGGCCATCAACTTCTCTGGGAAAAGATGAGCATTATTATTTATTTTTACTCCTCCACACTCATGCTTACTCATTGAATTAAAGATTCCTAAGTTTTATACACTTTTTATACACTTTTTATTTTTTATAATGTTATTTTATAAATTGTTCTCCTAGTTTTATCACTTAACTCATAATTTCCTTTGACACTATCTTTTTCTTTTCTTTTCTTTTCTTTTTTTTTGGGGGATGGAGGAATCTGGGAAGATAGTAGAATAGGTCAGGGAATTCCAAAGTCTTCAGATTTACCCCAGTAATAAAATAGAATTGTGCCTCAGGTCAAACATAGGTGAAAAACAAATAAGACTTAGTGCCTAGGATAACCCAAGATCTAAAGAAAGACCCCATTAGTAAAGTTTAACAGTGTGAAATATAAATATTTCCAGGTTAGCTCTGCTGATAGAGCAAGAAGGTAGCTAGCTGGGTTTGGAGATATCTTCAACCAGCACCAGAGGAACTTTCATCTCCTATACAGTGGGAGGAGTTAGAAATTTGGGTCTGAGAAAATCAAAGGACCCTCTACTGATAAGGAATACCAAGCCCAGATGTGCTGCTGAAATCTAGCTCTGGGTGAGAAGGAACTGAAACATGAAGTTTGTCACTGCACTGTATGACCAACATAAATAGTATCTCTTGCTGTTGCATTTTGTTGGTGATATATAAAAATGCTGAGGATTTATGGGGATTTATTTTGTATCCTGCCACTTTGCTAAAATTCTGAATTATTTCTAATAGCTTTTTAGCAGAGTCTTTGGGGTTCTCTAAGTATACCATAATGTCATCTGCAAAGAGTGATAGTTTAATTTCCTCATTTCCTACTCTAATTCCTTGAATCTCTTTCTCGGATCTTATTGCCGAAGCTAGCATTTCTAGTACTATATTGAATAGTAATGGTGATAGTGGGCAACCTTGTTTCACTCCTGATCTTACTGGGAAAGGTTGCAGTTTGTTTCTATTGCATATTATGCTTACTGACGTTGGTAAATATATGCTCCTGATTATTCTAAGGAATAGTCCATTTATTCCTATACTCTCTAGCATTTTTAGTAGGAATGGATGTTGGATTTTGTCAAATGCTTTTTCTGCATCTATTGAGATGATCATATGGTTTTTATTAATTTGATTATTAATATGGTCAATTATACTAATAGTTTTCCTAATATTAAAACCAGCCCTGCATTCCTGGTATAAACCCTATTTGATCATAGTGTATTATCCTGGGGATGATTTTCTGAAGTCTTTTTGCTAATATCTTATTTAAGATTTTAGCACCAATATTCATTAAGGAAATTGGTCTATAATTTTCTTTCTCAGTTTTCGATCTACCTGGTTTAGGTATCAGTACCATGTCTGTGTCATAAAAGGAGTTTGGTAGGACTCCTTCATCCCCTATTTTTTCAAATAGTTTATATAACATTGGGTGTAAGGGCCCTTTAAATGGGCAGACACAGTACATCGGGAGATTGAGGCCCAGAAGTAATTTCTGTGGATATTAGGACTGCCTTATAGGTGGGATATTGGCCACGATTAGATAGCTTCATAATGGATGACTCTCTCGCTGATTGGCTGTGTGTGTGACCTCACAGGCCCTTTAAAAGCCCACTGCAGGCAGCAGTTGCTCTCTTTAACCTGGCGCTCTTCACCCTGGCTCCCTAGCCTGGGTGGCCAAGCCAAGATGGGTAGCCAAAAGAGGTAAGGATTTTGGTAGTGAACACATGGGTCTTCTGACCAGGTGTTCACTCGGGAACCAACAAGTCAGGGCATCAAGTAAGGGCATTATGTGAGTAGGTATAATAAAGGCTTTTAAGATTACATGTGGCTGTTCTTGATTGCACTACCAGTTATTAAACTATAGATTCAAGAGATCATGGCCAGAGACCTTTGAAGGCCTCAGAGGAGGCGAGCCAGGTAGAGTTCACACTGCAAAGGTCAGTGGTCAAAGGTACTCTGTTGGGCCTAGGGCAGACTAGTAATTGTAACTGCCAGGAGAGCACATTAAAATTGGGGCTAATTGTTCTTTAAATGTTTAGTAGAATTCACATGTAAATCCATCTGGTCCTGGGGATTTTTTCTTGGGGAGTTGATTAATAGCTTGTTCTATTTCTTTTTCTGAAATGGGACAATTTAAGCAATTTGTCTCCTCCTCTGTTAATCTAGGAAGCCTATATTTTTGCAGAAAGTTATCCATTTCACTTAAGTTATCAAATTTATTGGCATAAAGTTGGGCCAAGTAACTCCTTATCATTTCTCTAATTTCCTCTTCATTGGTGGAAAGACTAACAATTTGATTTTCCTCTTTCCTTTTTCTGATCAGATTTACCAAAGGTTTATCTATTTTATTGGCTTTTTCACACAACCAACTCTTGGTTTTATTTATTAATTCAACAGTTTTTTTTTACTTTCAAAATTATTGATTTCTCCTTATAATTTTTGTATTTCAAGTTTAATTTTTGGTTGGGGGTTTTTAATTTGGTCTTTTTCTAGATTTTTAAGTTGCAGGCCCAATTTGTTAATCTTCTCTTTCTCTATTTTGTTCAAATAAGCCTCTTTAGCTGCATCCCACAGATTTTGGGATGATGTCTCATCATTGTCATTATCTTGGGTGAAATTATTAATTGTTTTTATAATTTGCTGTTTCACCCAGTCATTCTTTCAGATGAGATTATTCCATTTCCAATTACTTTTCGGTTTATTTACCCCTAACTTCTTACTGAATGTAGCTTTTATTGCATTGTGATCTGAGAAGAAGGCATTTATTATTTCTGCCTTCCTGCATTTAATTTTGAGATCTTTATGTCCTAATATATGGTCAATTTTTGTATAGGATCCATGGACTGCTGAGAAGAAAGTATATTCCTTTCTATTGCCATTCAGTTTTCTCCAAAGGTCTATCATACCTAGTTTTTCTAATATTCTATTTACTTTTTAAATTTCTTTCTCATTTGATTTGTGGTTTGATTTGTCTAAATCTGAGAGTGCAAGGTTGAGATCTCCCACTATTATAGTTTTACTGTCTATTTCTTCTTGCAATTTTCTTAACTTTTCCATTAGAAAGTTAGATGCTATACCACTTGGTGCATATATGTTTAGTATTGATATGGCTTCATTGTTTATGCTACCTTTTAGAAGGATATAGTTTCCTTCCTTATCTCTTTTAATTAGATCAACTTCTGCTTTTGCTTGAACTGAGATAAGGATAGCTACCCTGCTTTTTTGACTTTATCTGAAGCATAATAGATTCTGCTCCAATCTTTTACCTTTACTCTGTATGTATCTCCCTGCTTTAAGTGTGTTTCCTGTGAACAACATATTGTAGGGTTCTGATTTTTTTATCCAGTCTGCTATCCGTCTCCGTTTGATGGGATCGTTCATCCCATTCACATTTACAGTTAAAATTACTAATTCTGTATTTCCTGCCATCATATTATCCCCAGATTATGCTTTTTCCCTTGACCCCCCTGAACCTCTTCCCCGATAATTAATTTATAGACCCCACTTATGACGCTCAGCCCTCCCTTTTTTTAGTATCCCTCCAAGTCCCTTCCCTTGTTCACCTTTTCCTTTTCCCTTTTCCTCTCCCCCCTTTTAATGAGGTGAGAGAGAATTCTCTGAAAAACAAATATGTCAATTATTTACTCTTTGAGCCTCTTCTGATGAGAGTAAGATTCCCACAATGTTTCTCCCCCTCTCTAAATTTTCTCAGATGTGGTATATTTTCTTTGCCTCTTCCTGGGATGTTTTCCCTCTTTTTATCACTCCTTCCCCTTTTTCTAATATTACCCCCTTCCCTTTACTACACCTCCCTTTTTATATCAGTAAAATCAAATTATCCATGTGGACTTTCTATATATCCACAACAGAGATACAGTTCTCAAGGGTTCTGTGTACCTTTTTCTGTTTCTCTTCAGTCTTATGGATGGAGATCAAATTTTTTATTTAAGTCTGGTTTTTTTCTTTGAAACATATGGAATTCCTCTATTTCATTGAATAACCATCTTCTTCCATGGAAAAAAATGCTAAACTTAGCTGGGTATTTTATTCTTGGTTGCAATCCTTGATCTTTTGCCGTTTGGAATATCAGGTTCTAGGCCCTTCGATCTTTTAATGTGGAGGCAGCCAGATCTTGAGTGACCCTTACTGTAGCACCTTGTATTTAAATTGTTTTTTTCTAGCTGCTTGCAAGATTTTCTCCTTTGTGTGGTAATTCTGTAGCTTAGCCACAATATTCCATGGTGTTCTTTTTTTAGGGTTTTTTTTCAGAAGGTGTTCGATGAATTCTTTCGACGCCTATTTTCCCTTCTGTTTCTATTATCTCTGGACAGTTCTCTTTGATGATTTCCTGTAAAATAGAATCTAGGCTCTTTTTTTGGTCATAGTTTTTGGGAAGTCCAATGATCCGCAGATTATCTCTCCTAGATCTATTTTCCAGGTCTATAGATTTTCCCAGTAAGTATTTGACGTTATTCTCCAGCTTTTCATTTTTTTTTTTTTATTTTTTTTTGTTTGACTGATTCTTGGGTTCTCAATGAATCATTCATTTCTATTTGTTCCGTCCTGATTTTTAAGGAGTTATTTTCTTCATTCACATTTTTTAGTTCTTTTTGTATATGCCCAATTGAGTTTTTAAAAGAATTATTTTGCTCTATTGAATTTTTTTTCCATTTCCCTAATTTTTTTAGAGAATTATTTTCTCTTTCCAATTCAGAAATCCTATTTTCTTGAGTTTTTTATCTTTTCCAATTCAGAAATCCTACTTTCCTGTGATTTTTTAACCTTTTCTAATTCACAGATTTTGTTTCCCTGAATCTCCTGTGAATTCTTTATTTTTTCCAACTCCAATTTCAGAACGTTGTTATTCTCTATCATAGCTTCTCTTTCCTTTCCACATTTTTCTTCAAATTCTCTTAATTTTTTAATAGTTTCTTCTAGGACAGAGTTATGTGATGGGGGGCAGGTATCGATCCCCTTTAGGCTGTTATCTGCTGACTCTCTGCTATTAACTTCCTTGGGGTTAGATACCTGCTCTTTATCTGTGTAGAAAGAATTGATAGTTCTTCTTGGCTTTTTACTCATATTTAAAAAATCTTTTGGGGTCTGTCCTTGGGGTAAGAAGTTTATTTATTTATTTCTTTACCAGATTCCTCCCAGACCGGAGGGATGCAGCCAAATGTTCTGTTTCTCTAGATTGTGGTCCTTCTCTTGCAGGCAGAGTTCTTGGAGAGCTTCTGGAGGCAGCCTTAGATTCAGTTCAGTTCAATAACCCCAAATCCAGCCAGGAGTAAAAGTCCTTTAGTGTCTCTTTCCAAATATTATCTCCTTCACTTGGCTTGTTTTCTTGAGGCCTTCCTCTTTCCTTGATTCCCCGAGAGCTCTTATCTAAATGTCTCCAGCCAACTTCTCATCTTCCCAATGTCTTCAGCCAGCATAGAAGTTGAAGAGGAAATGAATCTGACTCTGCCTCCAAGATTGCATTATTGCGGATTTCGGTATTGTGAATCTCCCAGAAGTCAATCCTTGTTCTGAATCTCCCAAAGTCCTCTTTGGCCCTGAATCTCCCAAAGTCCTCTGAAGTCTCCTGAAGTTCCCCCAGGAAGTCCTCTCCTTGCCTGAATCCAGACTCTGACTCTCCCCACTGAATCCTGGATCTTTATATCCTTCCAGAGAATGGGCTTGTGGGTACTCCCTGGGCTTTTGGGATCTCCTTAAAAGTATGCTCTCTTAGTAAATCAAACTATCACTCTTTGCAGATGACATGATGGTATACTTAGAGAACCCCAAATATTCTGCTAAAAAGGTATTAGAAATAATTCAAATTTTAGCAAAGTTGCAGGATACAAAATAAATCCATATAAATCCTCAGCATTTTTATACATACCAACACAATCCAACAGCAAGAGATACAAAGAAAAATTCCATTCAAAATAACGGTCGATAGTATAAAATATTTGGGAATATATCTACCAAAGGAAAGTCAGGAATTATATGAGCAAAATTACAAAACACTTGCCACAAAAATAAAGTCAGATTTAAATAATTGGTAAGACATTGAGTGCTCTTGGACAGGCCGAGCGAATATAATTAAGATGACAATACTCCCTAAACTAATCTATTTAGTGCTATACCAATCAGACTCCCAAGAAACTATTTTAAAGACCTAGAAAAAATAACACCAGAATTCATATGGAACAATAAAAGGTCGAGAATCTCAAGGGAAGTAATGAAAAAAAAATTAAGTGAAGATGGTCTAGCTGTACCTGATCTAGAACTATATTATAAAGCAACAGTCACCAAAACCATTTGGTATTGGCTAAGAAATAGACTAGTTGATCAGTGGCATAGGTTAGGTTTACAGGGCAAGATAGTGAATAAAAATACCAATCTAGTGTTTGACAAACCAAAAGATCCCACCTTTTGGGATAAGAATTCATTATTTGACAAAAACTGCTGGGAAAACTGGAAATTAGTATGGCAGACGCTAGGCATGGACCCACATTTAACACCACATCAAATTGGGTCCAAGATTTAGGCATAAAGAATGAAATCATAAATAAATTGGAGGAACATGAGATGGTTTACCTCTAGGACTTATGTAGGAGGAAGGAGTTTGTGTCCAAGGGAGAACTAGAGACCATTATTGATCGCAAAATAGAAAATTTTGATTACACCAAATTAAAAAGTTTCTGCACAAACAAAACTAATGCAAACAAGATTAGAAGGGAAATAACAAATTAGGAAAACATTTTTTACAGTTAAAGGTTCTGATAAAGGCCTCATCTCCAAAATATACAGAGAATTGACTCTAATTTATAAGAAATCAAGCCATTCTTCAATTGATAAATGGTCAAAGGATATGAACAGACAATTTTCAGATGATGAAATTGAAGCTATTTCCACTCTTATGAAAGATTGTTCCAAATCACTATTGATCAGAGAAATGCAAATTAAGACAACTCTGAGATATCATTACACACCTGTCAGATTGGCTAAGATGACAGGAACCAATAACGATGAATGTTGGAGGGGTTGTGGGAAAACTAGGGCACTGATGCATAGTTGGTGGAGTTGTGAAAGAATCCAACTATTCTGGAGAGCAATCTGGAATTATGCTCAAAAAGTTATCAAAATGTGCATACCCTTTGACTCAGCAGTGCTACTACTGGGCTTATATCCCAAGGAAATTCTAAAGAAGGGAAAGGGACCTGTATGTGCCAAAATGTGGCAGCCCTTTTTGTAATGGCTAGAAACTGGAAAATGAATGTTTGCCCATCAATTGGAGAATGGTTGGGTAAATTATGGTATATGAATGTTATGGAATATTATTGTTCTGTAAGAATTGACCAACAGGAGGAATACAGAGAGGCTTGGAGAGACTTACATCAACTGATGCTGAGTGAAACGAGCAGAACTAGGAGATCATTATACACTTCAACAATGATACTGTATGAGGATGTATTCTGATGGAAGTGGATATCTTCAACATAGAGAAGAGGACAAAATCAGCTACATCCAGAAAAGGAACATTGGGAAATGAGTGTAAACTGTTTTGTTTGTTTGTTTTTTTTTTTGTTTGTTTTTCCCAGATTATTTTTACCTTCCGAATACAATTATTCCTTTGCAACAACAACAGCAACAAAATTCGGTTCTGCACATATATATTGTACCTAGGATATAGTATAAGATATTTAATACGTATGGGAATGGCTGCCATCTAGGGGAGGGGTTGAGGGAAGAAGGGGAAAAATTCATAACATAAGGGAGTACAAGGGATAATGATGTTAAAAAAAATGACCTATGCATATGTAGTCAAAAAATGTTATAATTATAAAAATTAATAAAAAATTTAAAAATTGGCCAAATGTTAAAGGATATACAAAAACCCATTGAAGAAAACAACTCCTTTGTTTTAATTAAAGCTTTTTTATTTTCAAAATATTTGCTTGTATAATTTTTCAAATTCTTTTTTTTTTTTATTTTGAGAGTTATCTTTATTGTTCTTCTATTTTCATTTTCTTTTTTTTTTATTTATTTATTTATTTTTATTATATATATATATATATATATATATATATATATATATATTTTTTTTTTTTTTATAATATTATCCCTTGTATTCATTTTTCCAAATTACCCCCCCTCCCTCTATTCCCTCCCCCCGACGACAGGCAATACCATACATTTTACATGTGTTACAATATAGTCTAAGTACAATACATGTGTGTGAATATCATTTTCTTGTTGCACAATAAGCATTAGAATCCGAAGGTACATGCAACCTGGGCAGACAGATATTAGTGCTAACAATTTACATTCCCCTCCCAGTGTTTCTTCTCTGGGTGTATCTACCTCTGTCCATCATTGATCAACTGGAAGTGAGTTGGATCTTCTTTATGCTGAAGATTTCCACTTCCATCAGAATACATCCTCATACAGTATTGTTGTTGAAGTATACAGTGATCTTCTGATTCTGCTCATTTCACTCAGCATCAGTTGATTTAAGTCTCTCCAACCCTCTCTGTATTCCTCCTGCTGGTCATTTCTTACCGAGCAATAATATTCCATAACTTTCATATACCACAATTTACCCAACCATTCTCCAACTGATGGACATCCATTCATCTTCCAGTTTCTAGCTACAACAAAAAGAGCTGCCACAAACATTTTGGCACATATATGTCTCTTTCCGCTCTTTAGTATTTCTTTGGGATATAATCCCAGTAGTAGCGCTGCTGGGTCAAAGGGTATGCACAGTTTGATAACTTTTTGGGCATAATTCCAGATTGCTCTCCAGAATGGATGGATTCTTTCACAACTCCACCAGCAATGTATTAGTGTCCCAATTTCCCCACATCCCCTCCAACATTTGTCATTATTTGTTCCTGTCATCTTAGCCAATCTGACAGGTGTGTAGTGGTATCTCAGAGTGGTCTTAATTTGCATTTCTCTGATCAGTAGTGATTTGGAACACTCTTTCATGTGAGTGGATATAGTTTCAATTTCTTCCTCTGAGAATTGTCTGTTCATATCCTTTGACCATTTATCAATTGGAGAATGGTTCGGTTTCTTATAAATTATGGTCAGTTCTCTATATATTTTGGAAATGAGACCTTTGTCAGAACCTTTGTTTTTAAAAATATTTTCCCAATTTGTTACTTCCCTTCTAATCTTGTTTGCATTAGTATTATTTGTACAGAAACTTTTTAGTTTGATGTAATCAAAATCTTCTATTTTGTGATCAATAATGATCTCTAGTTCTCCTCTGGTCATAAATTCCTTCCTCCTCCACAAGTCTGAGAGGTAGATTATCCTCTGTTCCTCTAATCTATTTATTATCTCCCTCTTTATGCCTAAATCATGGACCCATTTTGATCTTATCTTGGTATATGGTGTTAAGTGTGGATCCATATCTAATTTCTGCCATACTAATTTCCAGTTTTCCCAACAGTTTTTTCCGAATAATGAATTTTTATCCCTAATGTTGGAATCTTTGGGTTTGTCAAAGATTAGATTGCTATAGATGTACCCTTTTTTGTCCTTTGTATCTAATCTGTTCCACTGATCTACCGGTCTATTTCTTAGCCAATACCAAATGGTTTTGGTGACTGCTGCTATATAATATAGCTTTAGATCAGGTACACTTAGACCACCTTCCTCTGAGTTTTTTTTCATTAGTTCCCTTGCAATTCTTGACCTTTTATTCTTCCATATGAATTTTGTTGTTATTTTTTCTAGGTCATTAAAATAGTTTCTTGGGAGTCTGATTGGTATAGCACTAAATAAATAGATTAGTTTGGGGAGTATTGTCATCTTTATTATATTCACTCGGCCTATCCAAGAGCACTGAATGTCTTTCCAATTATTTAAATCTGATTTTATTTTTGTGGCAAGTGTTTTGTAATTTTTCTCATATAATTCCTGACTTTTCTTTGGTAGATGGATTCCCAAATATTTTATACTCTCAACATTTGTTTGGAATGGAATTTCTCTTTGTATCTCTTGCTGTTTGCATCTCTTGCTGTTCTACCAAACATTTAAAGAACAATTAGCCCCAATGTTATATAAATTATTTGAAAAAATAGGGGATGAAGGAGTCCTACCAAATTCCTTTTATGACACAGACATGGTACTGATACCTAAACCTGGTAGATCGAAAACTGAGAAAGAAAATTATAGACCAATCTCCTTAATGAATATTGATGCTAAAATCTTAAATAAGATATTAGCAAAAAGACTTCAGAAAATCATCTCCAAGATAATACACTATGATCAAGTAGGATTTATTCCAGGAATGCAGGGCTGGTTTAATATTAGGAAAACTATTAATATAATTGACCATATTAATAATCAAATTAATAAGAACCATATGATCATCTCAATAGATGCAGAAAAAGCATTTGACAAAATCCAACATCCATTCCTACTAAAAACTCTTGAGAGTATAGGAATAAATGGATTATTCCTTAGAATAATCAGGAGTATATATTTAAGACCGTCAGTAAGCATAATATGCAATAGAAATAAACTGCAACCTTTCCCAGTAAGATCAGGAGTGAAACAAGGTTGCCCACTATCACCATTACTATTCAATATAGTACTAGAAACGCTAGCCTCGGCAATAAGAGCCGAGAAAGAGATTCAAGGAATTAGAGTAGGAAATGAGGAAATTAAACTATCACTTTTTGCAGATGACATGATGGTATACTTAGAGAACCCAAAGACTCTGCTAAAAAGCTACTAGAAATAATTCAAAATTTCAGCAAAGTGGCAGGATACAAAATAAATCCACATAAATCCTCGGCATTTTTATATATCACTAACAAAATGCAACAGCAAGAGATACAAAGAGAAATTCCATTCCAAACAAATGTTGAGAGTATAAAATATTTTTCAAATTCTTACAAGACCTTTTGTTCAAAATGTCCTTCTCTTCCCCTCTCCCCTTGACAGCAAGTAATTCAATATATGTTAAACATGTTGTAAATATATATATATATGTATATATATATATATGTATATGTATATGTTTATATATATATGTATGTGTATGGGTATTTATGTATGTATATGCATGTATATATGTATATGTATACATGTGTGTTTTAAATCCAATATATGTATACATCTTTTCCCGATTATCATCCTACACAAGAAAATTAGATCAAAGACAAAGAGAGAGACAGAGAGATAAAACAAAATATAATAAAATAATAACAAAAACAGTAAAAATGTTATGTTATGATCCACACTCATTTCCCACAGTCCTCTTTCTGGGTGGGGAGGATTCTGTTCATTGCATGATCATTAGAATTGGCCTCAATCATCAACTTGTTGAATAGGGCCACATCCATCAGAATTGATCTTCATTTAATCTTGTTGTGGCCATGTACAATGGTATCCTGGTTCCGTTCATTTCACTTTAGCATCAGTTCATGTAAATCTCTACAAGTATGTGTATAATCATCATGCTGATCATTTGTTATAGAAAAATAATATATATCATAACATTCATATACCGTAACTTATTCAGCCATTCTCCAACTGATGGGCATCCAATCAATTTCCACTTTCTTGCCACTACAAAAAGTGCTGCCACAAACATTTTTGCATCTGTGAGTCCTTTCCCTCCTTTATGATGTCTTTGGGACATAAGCCCTATAAAAATATTGCTGGATCAAAGGGTATGCACATTTTGATAGCCTTTTGGCCATAATTCCAAATTGCTCTCCTGAATGGTTGGATCAGTTCACAACTCCAAAAAAAACATATTAGTGTCCTAGTTTTTCCATATCTCCTGCAACATTCATCATTATCTTTTTTTATTATTTTAATAATTTTATTATATATATATATATTTATAATATTATCCCTTGTATTCATTTTTCCAAATTATCCCCCCTCCCTGTGTTCCCTCCCCCCGATGACAGGCAATCCCATACATTTTACATGTGTTACAATATAACCTAGATACAATACATGTGTGTAAATACCATTTTCTTGTTGCACAATAAGCATTAGATTCCGAAGGTACATATAACCTGGGCAGACAGATATTAGTGCTAACAATTTACATTCACTTCCCAGTGTTTCTTCTCTGGATGTAGCTACCTCTGTCCATCATTGATCAACTGGAAGTGAGTTGGCTCTTCTTTATGTTGAAGATTTCCACTACCATCAGAATATATCCTCATACAGTATTGTTGTTGAAGTGTACAGTGATCTTCTGGTTCTGCTCATTTCACTCAGCATCAGTTGATGTAAGTCTCTCCAGGCCTCTCTGTATTCCTCCTGCTGGTCATTTCTTACAGAGCAATAATATTCCATAACCTTCATATACCATAATTTACCCAACCATTCTCCAACTGATGGACATCCATTCATCTTCCAGTTTCTAGCTACAACAAAAAGAGCTGCCAAAAACATTTTGGCTCATATATGTCTCTTTCTGCTCTTTAGTATTTCTTTGGGATATAAGCCCAGTAGTAGCAATGCTGGGTCAAAGGGTATGCACAGTTTGATAGCTTTTTGGGCATAGTTCCAAATTGCTCTCCAGAATGGCTGGATTCTTTCGCAACTCCACCAGCAATGTATTAGTGTCCCAGTTTTCTCACATCCCCTCCAACATTCATCATTATTTGTTCCTGTCATCTTAGCCAATCTGACAGGTGTGTAGTGGTATCTCAGAGTGGTCTTAATTTGCATTTCTCTGATCAGTAGTGATTTGGAACACTCTTTCATGTGAGTGGATATAGTTTCAATTTCTTCCTCTGAGAATTGTCTGTTCATATCCTTTGACCATTTATCAATTGGAGAATGCTTCGGTTTCTTATAAATTATGGTCAGTTCTCTATATATTTTGGAAATGAGACCTTTGTCAGAACCTTTGCTTTTAAAAATATTTTCCCAATTTGTTACTTCCCTTCTAATCTTGTTTGCATTAGTATTATTTGTACAGAAACTTTTTAGTTTGATGTAATCAAAATCTTCTATTTTGTGATCAATAATGATCTCTAGTTCTCCTCTGGTCATAAATTCCTTCCTCCTCCACAAGTCTGAGAGGTAGACTATCCTCTGTTCCTCTAATCTATTTATTATCTCCCTCTTTATGCCTAAATCATGGACCCATTTTGATCTTATCTTGGTATATCATCATTATCTTTTCCTGTCATCTTAGCCAATATGAGAGATGTGTAGTGGTACCTCAGAGCTGTCTGAATTTTCATTTCTCTGATCAATAGTGATTTAGAGCACCTTTTCATATGACTAGAAATGATTTCAATTTCTTCATCTGAAAATTATCAGTTCATATTCTTTGATCATTTATCAACTGGAGAATGGTTTGAATTTTTATAAATTTGAACCATTTCTCTAGAATTGACTCTAGGCGTTTATCAGAACTCTTGGATATAAAAAAATAATTTCCAGCTTGTTGCTTTCTTTTTAATCTTGTCTGCATTGGTATTGTTTGTACAAAAACTTCTAACTTAATATAATCAAAGATTATCTAGAAAACATCTCCTTAAAGAGAGTAATTTGCTAAGTGGAAAAATGAACACAAAATCTCTTTGAGGAAAACAGCACCTTACAAGTTAGAATGAGGACAAATGGAAGCTTATAACTCTATAAGATATTGAGAAACCATCAAGAAAATCCAAATGAATTAAAAAGTACAAGAAAAGTCAACTATCTCATGGGAAAATGGAAGAAAACTAAACAAATGAACTGGAAAAAAGATCAAAATGAGACAATATCAGAATCATTGGATTACCATAAAGACACAATCAAAAGAGACTTGGATGGCATTTTCCCAGAAATTATTTAGGAAAGCTGTCCTGATGTCCTGGATACAGAAAGCAAAATAAGCAGTGAAAGAATCCACCTATCACCTTAAAAAAGATATTCTAAAATAAAATTTCCAAGCCATATAAAACCAAATTCCAGAATTATTGGGTGAAAGAAAAAATATTACAAGTGACCAGTAAGAAACAATTCAAATATTGGGTAATCACAGTCTGGATTACATGGACATGTAACAAGAATGGACCTGTTACATGGAAGCAACAATATTAAAGTGATCTTGTAACATTATATTCCAGAAGGCAAAGGAGCTGGAATTATAACCTAAATTAACCATAATATTTCAAGGGAAAAATGTCATATATTGAAAAAGAAGAATTTTAAGCTTTGATTGGAACATAAGAACTAAAACAAAAATTACCTCTAATATCATGACTGAAGAGAAGCATTAAACAGTTAAAAAATGAAAAGAACACATAAGAACTTAGTAAAGATAAATTGTTTACACCCCTACATGGGGAAATGATAGTATTAATTCTTAATGATAATATCACTCATAGTATATTGAGAAAGAATACACATTAACATAGTGTATAGGTCTAAATAGATTTTGAAAGAATTGCATTAAAAAAAAAACTAAGTGATGAGAGAAAGGAAACCACTAGATGAAGAAGGAAAAGAGGTAAAATGGTATAAATTATTTCACCTGAGGAAGCATGAAAGATCTATTACAAAAGAATGCAAGATGGATTTGGACAATCAGTATCACTTGCTTTCATCTGAATTGGTTTAAGGATGGAATAATATACACAATCAGATGAATATAGAATTTTTTCTATCCAGTAGGAAGGCAGAAGAGAAGGAAATTAAGCAAATTGAAAGGTGTGAGCTGATAAGAAGGAGGGTAAATTAGGAGACAGAAGCAAAACACTGATGAGAGATGGTGAATGAAAAAGAGGACAAGAATAGGATCGAGCAAAATAACAGGTAATAATCATAACCAAGGTGAGTGGGATGAACTCTTCCAAAAAATGGGTGTAAAATAGAATCTTATAATATGTTGTTTCAAGAAAGACACTTGAAACAGAGAGACACACACAGAGTAAAGATGAGAGGCTATCCTAGTATTGATTATGCTTCAGATGAAGTAAAATAAAAAGCAAATATTAAAATCCTGATTTCATATGAAACCAAAACAAAAGAGATCTAATTAAATAAAATACGGAAAGAAATTACATCTTTGTAAAGATACTGTAGACAGTGAAGCATCATAAATACTACACTTATATGCATCAAGTGATACATCATCCAAATTCTTAAAGGAAAGGTAAAGTGAATTTACAGGGGACAAGAATAGATAGCAAAATTATACTAGGGTGGACCTCCCCAGCTCCTTCTCAGAACTTGATAGATCTAACCAAAGCATAAACAAGAAAGAAAGTAAAGAGGTGAATGAGGAATAAGACTTGACAGAATTTTTGAAAAAACTGGATAGAAACAGAAAGGAATATGACTTTTCTCAGCAGCATATGGGACCTACACAAAAATAGACAATTAAATGGAACATAAAAACCTGAAAATCAAATGTAAAAAGGTAGAAATAGTAAATGTATTCTTTTCAGATGATTACATAATAAAAATACACTGAAAAAAGCAGTGGAAAGAGATTAAAATTAATTGGAATTGGCTCAAAGAGTAAATAACATACATATTCAATATGTGTATAAAATTCTATATTACTCTGCAGGAAAAAAGACGTGGATTTCGATATGGAAAGGAGGGAGGTTGATAAAACAGATTAGAAAATTATTGTCTAGGGGGTGCTCACTATCAAAGCACTTTTAAGGAGGGGTTGGGTGAAATGAGAAAGAGAATAAATGAAGGGAAAAACAGGTAGCAATAGTAATTGTAAATAAGAATTTTGAAGCAATTTTCTATGATAAGGCATCATTTCTCAAACATAGAGGGAACTGAATAAATTTATAAACAATAAGAGCCATGTTCCAATTGATAAATGATCAAAAGATATGGTCTGTGCCCAAAGTGTTATAAGTTCATGCACACTCTTTGATCAAACAATACCACTACGAGGCATGAATGCCAAAAAGATATTTTTAAAAAAGAGAAAGAAAAATGATTTATGTGAACAAAAAAAATATATCTATAGCAGCTTTCTTTTCAGGACAAAAAAAATGGATATTGAGGGGAAGCCCATCAATTAGGAAATGGCTCAAATTATGATATGTGTTTGTGATGGAATATTATTGTTATATGGGGAAGAATGCTTTTTAAAAAACACCTGAAAAGTCCTCCATGAACTCTATCAAAGTGAAATGTACTGAATACCAAGCAATATCAATGTTCTGGGATTATCTGACATAAATGATATTGCTCTTCTCAGTAGCACAATTATCCACAACTACTCTGATGGACTTAAGATGAAAATTCCTATCCATACCCAGAGAAGGAATTGATTGTGTCTTAATATGGATTTTAGCATTCCCTTTTTATCTCTCTCTTTTTTAATTTAATTTTTCTTGAGGGCTTTTATTTTTATAAGCGTGGAAAATCTATGTTTTTCTTTTCCAACCTGACTTTCATGGAAATGTTTTGCATAACTTCACATATGGTTTCTTAATTGTAGATGGGGATAAAGGAGAGAACTTAAAACTCAAAAATTTTAAAAACAAATGTAAAAAAATGTTTTGAATGTAACTGGGTAAAATACTAAATAAATTAAAATTAAAAAAAATAATTGCAAACTAAAGAACACAATCTTAAAAGAATAAATGGGTCAAATAGAAATAATCAATCATTTCATTAAAGAGAATGAAAACAATGAGAAAATATACCAAAACTTATAGGATACATTAAAATTTTCTTGACATGTAACTGGAGAAAAATGAAAATCTATTAACTATATATTTTGTATTTCATGATGTTATCTATTTCTTATTTGGTCATAGATTTTTTTGCTTTACAATAGATGTTACAAGTAAAGTATTCTTTGTTCTCCTAATTTACTTATGACATCAACACTTTCTGTTTAAATCATGTACCCATTTTGATATTATTCTGATAAAAGTTATAAGATTTTAGTCTGTCCTTAGTTTCTGCCATATTGTTTTCCAGTTTTCCTAGCAGTTTTCGTCAAAGAGTGAGTTCTTATCCCAGAAGCTGGAGTAATATAATTTATCAAACTCTAGGTTATTATAGTTATTGGTTACTGTGTCTTGTGTATTTAACCTATTCTATTGATCCATATATTTCTTAGCTAGTGCCAAACAGTTTTGATGATTACATTTTATAATATACTTTTAGATCTGGTAAGGCTAGGCCATCTCCCTTTGTTTTTCCTATTAATTCCTTTACTATTCTTGATCTTTATAAAATCATTTTGGTAGTATGATTAGTATGGCACTTGATTAAATAAATTAATTTAGGTAGACTAGTTATTTTTCGACTATACTAACTTAGCTTACCCATGAGCACTGATATTTTTCCAATTATTTAGGTGTGACTTTATTTATGTGAAAATAGTTTTGTAATTGTACTCATACAGTTCCTGGGCTTTTCTTGGCAGGTTGACTCCCAAATATTTTATTTTGTTTTTGGTTATTTAAAATGAAGTTTATCTTTCTATCTTTTGCTACTGGGCTTTGTTGGCAATATATAGAAATGTTAACAATTTACGTGAATTTATTGTACATTCTGCAAATTTGTTAAAGTTGTTAGTTGCTTTAAGTAGTTGAGTTTGTAGAATTCTTCAAATGTCATTATATCATTCACAAAGAATAATAGTTTTGTTTGCTCATTTTCTATTGTGATTTCCTCAATTAGTTTTCATTCTTTTATTGCTAAAACTAACATTTGTAGTATAATATTGAATGACATTCATGATAATGAGTATACATGATTCACCCTGATCTTATTAGGAAGGCTTCTAATTTATCCTTATTATAAAATATTTGCTGATGGTTTTACGTAGATACTATTTATTTTAAGGAAAACTCCAGTTGTTTCTTTGCTCTCTAGTGTTTTTAATAGGAATGGGTGCTGAATTTTGTTATAACCTATTCTTCATCTCTTGAGATAATCATATCATTTTTGATAATATTTTGACCAATGTCAATTATGCTGATAGTTTATCTAAAATTGAACTAACCTTGCACTTCTGGTACAAATCTTACTTGGTTAGAGTACATTATCTTCACAACAAATTGCTATATATTTGCTAATATTTTATTTAAAACTTTTGTCTCAACATTCATTATTCTATAATATTCAACTGCTCTATACTTATTTTCTGTTTTGGTTCTTCCTGGTTTTGGTATCAGTATTTATTTTTGTCATAAAAGGAATTTGGTAGAACTCCACCTCTTTTTAAAAATAATTTATGTTATTGATTGTTCTTTAAAGGTTTGGTAAAATTCAGTCATGAACTCATGGGGCCATGGACATTTTTATTTAACGAGTTCATTAATGATTTGTTCGTTTTTTAAAAATCAGTCAATTAATTATTTTAAATTTTAATAATATTTCATTTTTCCAAAACATGCAAAGATAATTTACAACATTCACTTTTTTTTCCTTTTCACAAATTCTGTTTTTCAATGAATTGATATTTTTCCTATATCTATTTTGTATGGCGTTATATGATTTTTCCATTTCAACAAATCTATTTTGTAGGGAGATATATGCTTTTCCCATTTCTTCAAATCTGTTTTTAAGGAGTTTTCTTCAAATAATTTCTGTTTTTCCTTTTCCATATCTTCTTGCAAAGATCTTATTTCCATTCCCCATTTGTCTTCTCTCTTTTAAGATCTTTTCTGAGATCTTCCAAGAAAGCCTTGTGAAATAAGGATCAGTTCATGTCTCTCTTTGGAGCTTCATCTAGAGTTGATTTGTCTTTCTGAATCTCAGGGTTTGAGGTCTGTTCTCTCTCTCCATCAAGGTTGTCTAGGCTCAGAGTTATTTTTACTTTTTTGCTCATTTTTAAAAGATTGCGATCTGTTCTTAAACCAAAGGAATGGTACCTGCTTTAGTTTGCCCTGGGGCCAGTGTTTCTGTGTAATTTCAACAAGGTGCCAAATTCTTCTGGGACTCAGCTGCTTACATTTTTTTTTTTTTTTTTTGTATTGGCTTTTGCATGTCTTGCAGCAAATTTAATAAGCCACTCACTTGCAACCAGGACAGAGTAGCCTAAGAGACTCACAGAAAGTTCCCCAGTCTGTGGCCATAACAATGCTCTGGCCCAGGGGCTCCCTGTGCTGTGACTTGGGCTTGGCAGATTGCTCCTTTGCCTGATTGAAACAGACTTGTTTTCAAGTTCTTCCAAGGTATCTTCCTCTAGAAATATGTTGTATACCAAATATTTGTGGGTTCTGTCACTTCAAAACCAGTTTAGTTTAGAGGCTTAATCTCCTGTTGGTTTGAGAGAAAGGTCAGAAGAGGTCACAGAAAGTCAGGTCTGCTCTCTGCCATCTTTCCTACATCCCCACCTCAACATTCCCTTTTGCAAAATCTTGTGATCCAAAGTTTTCTTCTGACCTCTCTTCCACTTTTCCAGTAATCAGATCAAAAGGGGAAAACATGAGAAAGAAAAAACAACAACAAAACATAAAAATGTTATGCTTTGATCCATATTCAATCTCCATAATTCTTTAGATGCAGAAGGCACTGTTTCCATTACAAGTCTAATATAATTTCCTTGAATAATTTCTTTTTCTAAAAAGAAGTTAAGTATTTTCTTTTCTTTTCTGTTAATCTGGGAAATTTATATTTTTGTAAACACTTATGCATCTCACTTATATTGTTAGATTTATTGGCATACATTAGAGAAAAAATATCTTCTTAATGATTGTTTTCATTTCCCCTTCATGGACAGTGAAGTCACTTTTGATTTTTGACATTAGTAATTTAATTTTCTTCTTTCTTTTTTAAATCAAATTACCCAAAGTTTAATCTATTTTCTTCTTGCTATTTTTTCATAAAACTGGATCTTAGTTTAATGTATTATTTCAGTACTTTTTTCAGTTTCGATTAAAATAGTCTCTCCTTTAAGTTACAGAATTTCTAATTTTGTTTTTAATTGAGGATTTTCAATTTTTCACTTTTCAAATCTTTTAAATTATATGCCCAATTCTTTGATCTCCTCTTTCTCTACTTTATTTATGTAAGCATTTACAAATGTTACATTTTTCCTAGGAATTGTTTTTACTGCATCCCACAAGTTTAGGTGTGTTGTCTGAATTTTGTCATTCTCTATTTGTCCTATAACACACTTAATTTCTTGAAGAATTTGGATGCTATGCACTTGGTGCATTTATGGTGAGTATGATTATTACTTCCTTGTCTACAGTACATCTTTTAGCAATTCCTTCCTTATCACTTTTAATTAAATTTATTTTTGCTTTTGCTATTTCTAACATCAGGATCCCTACCTCTGCCTTTTTTTTTACTTCAACTAAAGCATAATATATCATTGTCAAGCTTTTTGCCTTTATGCATGTCTCTTTTCTTTAAGTATATTTCTCAAAAACAATGTATTATGGAATTGTGGGTTAATTCACTTTGCTATCTGTTACTGTTTTATGGGATAATTCATTCCATTCACATTCACAGTTATCATTAGTATCTATGTATTTCCTTCCACCCTATTTTCACTCCTGTTTGTATTTTTCTCTCTATATTCATCACTTTCCTTTTCATCAATATTTTGCTTCTAACCACCACCTCCCTCAATCTGTCTTATCTGCCCTTGATAAATTTCTATACTCAACTGAGTGTGTATGTTTTTTTTCCTTATCAAGCTAAATCGAATAAGAGTAAGATTTAATAATTTAACCCCCTTTCTTCTTTCCCTTTACTGTCACAGGTTTTTTTTTTTTGTACCTCTTCATTTAATAAAATTTAGCATATTCTACCTCCATTTCCCCTTTTCTCTTGTGGTATGATACTTATTTTTACCCCTTAATTATTTGATTTATATTATCACATTGAAGTCAACTTATATTCATACCTTTTTGTCTATGTATACTTCTAACTTCCCTAATAAAGAAATAATTGTCAAGCATTGCAAATGTCATCTTTCCATCTAGAGATGTCAACAATTTAACCTCAATTAATAATGTGTTTTATTTATTTCCTGTATATATTTTGTATGCTTCTCTTGACTCTTGTAATTGAAGGACAACTTTTCTGTTCAGCTCTCATCTCTAAAAGCCTCCTTTTCATTGAAGGACTATTCCCTCCATCCAAAAAAAAAAAAAAAAAAAAAAAAGACTATTCAATTTTGCTGGGTGGTTGATTCTTAGTTGTAATTAATCCAAGATTTTTTTTTGCCTTCTCGTTTATTATTTTCTAAGCCACACAACAATCCTTTAATGAAAAAGCTTCTAAGTGCTATGTAACCCTGACCCTGACATTTGTAATATCCTTGACATTTGTATCATTTCTCCCTGTCTTCTTTTTTATTGTAGTAAGTTTATTTATTTTTAATATATAATGCTTCATGAATCATGTTTGAAGAGAAAAATCAGAGCAGAAAGGAAAAACAATGAGAGAGATAATAAACAGAAAAAAGAATTGAAAGTAGCATGTATTGATTTACATTCAGTCTCTTTAGATCTTTTTCTGTGTGTAAATGGCATTTTTTTGTACAAAATCTATTGTAATTGCTTCAGATCACTGACCACTGAAAAGAAAGTTTTTTCATAGCTGATCATTATACGTTCTTTTTCTATTTATTGTATACAATTTATTCCTGGTTCTGCTTGTTTCACTCAGCACCAGTTCCAAAAATCTTTCCACACCTTTCTATAATCAGCTTGTTAATCATATTTATAGAACAATAACATTGTTTTATTTAATGCCATTCATGTACCATAGTTCAATCATTCCCCAATTGATTAGCATGTACTCATTTTCCAATTGTTTGATACCACGATAAGATCTTCTGCAAACATTTTTGTATATATGGGTCCTTTTTATCTTCTCTATGATTTCCTTGGGATATAGATCCAGTTATACCATCTTCCAGTCTTCTTGCAGTACATATTTTCTTAACTTTGTAATTCTGGAATTTGACTACAATATTCCTAGGATTTGGAGATCTCTTTCAAGAAGTAATTGATGGATTCTTTCTATTACTATTTTACCCTCTGTTTCAGAGAAATTTCCAATGATAATTTCTTAAATTATGTTGTCCAGATTATTTTTAATTTTTTGGATCATTACTTTCAAGATGTCAAATAATTAGCTTCTCTCTCCTGGATCTATTTTCCAAGTCAGTTGTTTTTCATTAGCTTCTATTTACAAAATTCTAATTTTTAAGGAATTATTTTCTTCATTTATCTTTTGTACCTCCTTTTCCATATGACCAATTCTAGTTTTAAAAGATTCGTTTTATTCAATACATCCTCCCTTCCTTCAATATACCCAATTCTATTTTTAAAGGAGTTGTTTTCAGTATATTTTTGTGCTTTCCCCCCCAATATGTTGACTTTTTTTTGTTTGTTTTATAATTCTTATGCATAATTACCTCTCTAAACTGATTTTTTAAATTATTTTTGTATTCTCCCAAGAGAACTTTTTTAAATTTAAGACCAATCCATATTCCCCTCTGAGGTTTCACATGTAAACATTTAATGTTGTTGTCCTTTCCTAAATCTATCTTTTGATCTTCCATATTGCTATAATAGTTTTCTATGGTCAAGCCTCTTTCGAGGGATTCTGCTTCTTTTGTAAACTTGAACTCTGCTCCTGGGTCACAGGGGGGCATTGTTCTAAACTTCTTGAGCTGGGGACCAGAGGCCTGGTCACTGACTTTTCACACCAGGCCTCAGGTCCTGCCAGATTGTACACTGTGCTGGATGGCTCTACCTAGTCATGACTATTGTATCAGGTAGTGGGTTTTGCAATTTGCCTTCTGCACTGGGGCTTCACAATTGGCCTGTTATGACACTAGTATATTGAGCTAGAATAAAGGGCCTCACCTGCTATTCTGTGCTGTGGATAAGAGCTTCCCTTTGGCTTATTCAGGTACCACTTGTACTACACTATGTTCCTCTTTGGCCCCAATGAGACAGGCCATTACTGAAATCATTCTAAGCTATCTTTAGCTGGCAAATTGTTTTGCTCCATTTTTTTGTGATTCTGTAGCTTCAGAATCCATTTAGAGGCTTGACTTATTGTTGTTTCTGAAGAAAACTGGGAAGAGTTCAGGAAACTTCTTGACTTCTCTTAGTCATCTTGGCTCTGTCCATCAAAGGATGCTTTTTAAATTGAATTAAATTATGTTCATAGGTAGATAATAGAGAATAAACAAAGATTTAGAAGAAATCTGAGGATACAATTCATTTTATTAAGCCTATGATACTTATGAGGCAGTATTTTAAGAAATGGGCTACACATAAAAAAAATAAATAAAGATCCCTGCCCTCATCTTATTTGTTAAGGAGGAAGGAGAAAGCATTAATAACTGAAGAGTTTGTGAAAGACAGGACAATTATTTCTGCCAGTTAAAAATAATTATCATAATAAAATAAAAATTTTAATAATAAAAATTTTAAAATAGTTATTATAAAAATAAAAATAATTTAAAATCAATAAAAATTGATTTAATATTTGTAAACTGCTTTAAAGTTTTATTTGATTTTATCTTTATAAAACCTTGAGAAGTAGATGTTATTATGGACACCATCTTACAGAAGAGAGAACTGAGGCAGAAAGAGTTCAAATGACTTACCACATATGTAATTTGTGAATGAGGCTATCATTGAACTCAGGTTTTCTTGACTACAGCTGCAAAGCTCTATATAGTATGCCAATTCCTCATTTACTGAAATTGTACACAGAAGAAACAGAACAGTAGGTTCACTGAAGAATAGAGAGCACCTTCCATTTTATTATTGTTGGAAAAATTTTTGTTACTAAAAATAAAAAAGTTATTCCCATAAGGGATCAAAATAAAGTAGATATAAATTGACCTGGGAACAAAGAAAATAAATCATATAACTATAGAGAAGACCCATTTCCAGGCTGATGATTAAATAGTCTACTCTAACTCTAACTTGTTGCCGTTACTATTCCGTTTTACCACTAGGTGGCAGGGCAGAGCTTCCTGATACCTATTGCTCTGTCATTCTAATCGATACTTCATTTTTTACTATTAACATCTCTGCCAGTGTCAGAGGACACCATTTCCTTTACTTTCTTGATTCTCTGAATATGCTGTACAATTATTCTGCATTTAGATTTATATAATCTTGTCACTTTATCTGATATGATATGATGTGATATATTTCCTACAAGCATTTAATAGAAAAACATTTAACAGTACTTAAATAATAATTTTGTTGATATAATTAATTTGTTCTACTGGTTTTTCCAATTTTGTATCAATTCATAAAATCTTTCTGAGAATCTCTGAAATTATCCTTTTTACTATTTCTTATGGCATCAGAATATTTCATTAGAACCACCTACTATATTTTGGTCCAGCCATTTTTTGTTTGATAAGAACCCTCTCTCTTAAGTTGGCCATAAAGCACTTTACTTTACTCTTGAAATCCTACACAATTATCAATTTTTTGTTAGTTCTTTGCTTTTCTAAGTTATATGTTTATGTTCTCTAAAATAAAATTTCTCTACGGAATATATAACTATTTCTTGGTGGTAATATTTCTGTTATACAGAATTACTTCTATTTCTGGGTTTTTATGGCCCCAGAACAAAGCAGATGTGGTTACTTTGTCATTTTGAATTTCCTACAGTGTAAGACTCAGAATCCCATATGATAAAAAAACACAAAATAGGAAGATATAATTAACAATTAGTTATATGGAATTCTAGTTAGGAGAAAGATATAAACATTTATGGAATGCTTACTGTGTGATAAACATTGTTCTAAGTGCATTAACAATGTGTTTGTCATTTTGGAGAACAATTTGAAATTCTGACCAAAGGGCTATTAAAGTGCGCATATCTTTTGATCTAGGAGGAATCTAGTAGATCTCTATCCTAAGAGATTATAAAAGAAAAGAAAAAAAGATCCATGTGTGTAACAATTATGTAATAGCATTTGTAGTGGCAAGGAACTGGAAACTTAGTGGATGCCTATTAGTTGGGAAATGATTGAACAAGTTATGGTATACAAATATTATGATATATTATTGTTCTATAAGAAATGACCAACAGGATGATTTCAGAGAGGCCTGGAGAAACTTACATGAACTGATGCTGAGTGAAAGGAGCACAACCAGGAGATCATTGTACACGGCAACAAGATTATACAATGATCAATTGTGATGGACTTGGCTCTTTTTAACAATAAGGTGATTCAGGCTAATTCCAATAGACTGATAATGGAGAGAACCATCTGCATCCAGAGGGAGAACTATGGATATTGAATATGGACCACGACATAGTACTTTTTACCTTTATTGTTGTTGTTTGCTAATTTGTTTTTATTTTTGTTTTTTATATTTGTTTTATTTTTTCTCTTCTGATCTGATTGTTCTTGTGTAGCAGGATAAATACAAAAATATGTTTAGAAGAACTGCACATGTTTAATCTATAATGGATTAATTGCTGTCTAAAGGAAGAAAGAGGAGGAGATGGAGGAAGAAAAAATGGAACAATGTTTTGCAAGGATGAAGGCTAAAATCTATCTTTGCTTATATTTTGAAAAATAAAAAAATATTATTTTTAAATGAAAAATACAATATTATATAATCTTCATGAGGACATTTCAAAAGTTAATAAAGAATAAAATCAATAAGAATTAAAAGTAGAAACCCTGACATTCATTTCCATCTGATTCTTGGTATAGGGAGCTTGATGCATTGATGCTAATAAGGCAGTTACATGAAGCCAAATAAATGCACTGAATCACATTAGATTTTCTCCATCCCTCTTCCATCCAACCCACTGTGGAAAGGTTTTCATTGACAGTAAGATATTATAAAATACTTGTAGAACACAAGTATATTTTAGAGGAAATCCAGATACAGAATTCTCATCAATTTTCTTGGGAATCTTTAATGTTGGGTCAAATGAATCTTTCCTTATATGTCACATCACAACCCTTAGTTACACTGCAAAAAGTTTTAAGAAAAATGAAAAAAAATTAATTTCAAAGTTCTAGTCTTGTCAATGTCTAGCTTTGTCATAAATATAAAAGAATTTTAACATCTACAGTCTCAGCCTGAGAATTGTCCTCTTAAGCAGATTCAGAATGAAGAGCCAAAAAATGCACTAGGTCAGAACACAGAAGAAATGGGTTTTTAACCTCTAACTAAATAGATGACTTTTACAAGTAATATCACCTAATTAGGCCACCGTTTTTCCATTTAAAAACAGTAGCAAAAGAAGATGGATTAAAACTATCTTTAAAATTTAAATGATTTATCGTTTTGGTTAATTTTACATTATTCATTCTCAATATTATATTTCAGTGAAATTGGGCTACTTGCTATTCCCTGAGTAGATATAATTGACATTTCATCACTTCCTTTTGTTCATTTATACAAGTCCTCTGTGTCTATGAATGATCCATTCAGCCAGATGTTGTCCTGCATCTTTAAGGTATTAATAACTGGTTGTTTACTCTAAACTGAAGATATATTCTGATGGCAGATAGAAATATGTAACATGCCCTCCTGGCAGTTACAATTACTAGTCTGTCCTAGGCCCAACCTTTGACCACTGACCTTTGCAGTGTGAACTCTACCTGGCTTGCCTCCTCTGAGGCCTTCAAAGGTCTCTGGCCATGATCTCTTGAATCTAGTTGAATAACCAGTAGTGCACTCAAGAACAGCCACATGTAATCTTAAAAGCCTTTATTATACCTACTCACATAATGCCCTGACTTGTTGGTTCCCGAGTGAACATCTGGTCAGAAGACCCACGTGTTCTCTACCAAAATCCTTACCTCTTTTGGCTACCCATCTTGGCTTGGCACCCAGGCTAGGAAGCCAGGGTAAAGAGCGCCAGGTTAAAGAGAGCAACTGCTGCCTGCAATGGGCTTATAAAGGGCCTGTGAGGTCACACACAGCCAATCAGCGAGAGTCACCCATTACAAAGCTATCTCAATGTGGCCAAGATCCCACCTACAAGGCAGTCCTAATATCCACAGAAATTACTTCCTGGGGGACTCAAATCTCCCAAAGTGCTGTGGCGCCTCTTATTTAAAGGGCTCTTACAATTCTCTTCTCTTGTTTTGTGGGAACCGCATCCTTACAGAAATATGTCTATTTTTAAATTTGAGTCATGGCTAGTCATATGATTAAATCATGCCCATCTACTTAGACTTTAAAAGAAAGACTAATAAAGGATAAGAACAGATAGTTTTCAGATGAAGAAATTAAAACCATTATAAATATACTCATATAAAACTACTCTGATTTACTATTGATCAGAGAAATGAAAATTAAGACAATTCTGAGGTACCAATATACACCTCTCAGATTGGTAAGATGACAGTAAAATATAATGATAAACATTGGAGGGGATGTGGGAAAACTAATGTTTTGACATTTTTAGTGGAGTTATGAACTGATCCAACCGTTCTGGAGAGCAATTTGGAACTTTATCCAAAGAGTTATCAAACTTTGCATACTCTTTTGCATACTCTGATTCAACAGTGTCTCTGCTGAACTTGGAAAAGGACCCACATGTGTAAAAATATTTGTAGCAACATTTTTTGTAGTGTGGCAGGAAACTGGAAACTGAGTGGATGCCCATCAGAGAATGGATGAATAAGTTATAGTATATGAATGTTATGGAATATTATTGTTCTATAAGCAACCATAAGCAGGATGATTTCAGAGAGGCCTGGAGAGACTCGAGTGAACTGATGCTGAATGAAGTCAGTAGAATCAAGAGAATATTGTACACAGCAACAAGAAGATTATGCAATGATCAATTATGACAGAGATGGCACTTTTCAACAATGAGGTGATTCAGTTCAATTACAATAGACTTGCAATGGAAATAATTACAACCTGTGTAACAGATATTGGATTACTTCTTGTCTACAGAAGGAGTGGGAGGAAGGAAAGAAGAAAAAACTTGCAACACAAGGTTTTGCAAGGGTGAATGTTGAAAACTATCTTTACATATGTTTTGAAAATACAAAGCTATTATTTTAAAAAAAGACCAAGAAGAGATAGCGATGGGAAAAAAACAAAAACTAAAAATCACATATAGTTTATATATGTATATATGCATACATATATATATATATATATATATATATTTATATGCATACATATATACATATATCCCATATATTCATAGAGAAAGATTGTTAGGAATATATATGTAATATGTAATGAATTAGCAAAGTAGGAGAAAAGGGTGTGTGTGTGTGTGTGTGTGTGTGTGTGTGCTTGTGTTCAATGAGGTAATAGGTAATAGGTAGTGCCACGGTTATCTAATTATCATCTAGAACAGGACCTCCTTTTTTACTATGTGGTTTTTCTACTATCTTGTAGAAAAAAATGCATATATTTTAAATAATCTTCATTAGTATGTACTGTGCTGATTTTGAGATGAGTATCGTTTATCTTCCTTTGAGAAGCCTTCATTATTTTAGCAATAAGTTTATTTTATCAAAGAGAAATAAAGCAGACACTCCATGTTCTCATGTTTATCAATGTACTCACTGTTCTTTTTTATGCACAACCATAGCAATTAACGTTATTTATTTCTGTTAGAAGGTTCAGAAAGCTGTTACAAAGACCATGAAATAATAATTTTACTTAGTTTATCATGATAATTTTTGAATATAGAGCAAAGATACTCGTCGATAGAGATGATGTTAGTTCTGGATCTATTCAACACTGACCTCTTTCCCCTGCAGAGACTATGTTCATAACAGTATTTGTTATGGCCTCTGTGCCATGGGTTAACCTTCAAGGATGAGCATCTCTTTTGGTGAGAACTCTTTAACATTGTAAGATGTATGCTAGCGAATGCATCACCAATGGCAGTTCTTCAGTTTTCCATGAAACAAATGTCTTTATAGTTTAGATGCCTACAGAGCAAAGTTTAGTTCATTAGCATCTCTCAACTCTTTAATAACATATTGTCAGTTCTATAGACTAGGAACTTATCGTTGAAATTATTTCCATTTTACTACCAAAGATCTTCTTTCTTAAAATTTAGCTGCTCCTCAGGAACTGTTTTTTTCTTTTGTAAGATATATATATATATCACGCCAAATGCCAAAATCTTCCACACTTATCAAAATAAAGTTTGTAAACAAAATCATAATGAATTGAAGAAACTTTTGGGATTAAGGAAAGGAGAGAAGTGCCAATGAATTACATAAGGAAGCTTCCATGAAACTTAAAAAGCCTAGAAGAATTCATGCATTATTCATCTATTATAAAAAATCATGACCATATGTGAGCTACCCATAGAACAGTTATACAATATTGGGTAACTATATTTTATATGACCTAATGAGCAATTTTCTAAGTATAAGCTTTGAAATGCAGGCTTTAAATGAAAATCAGCACCTATGTAAAATATTCTATTTTCCAATTGAACGTTGATGACATAACTTGGTAGGATTAACAGAGACAGCCTGAAGTACTGATGAGATTGTTTTCTGGGGGAAGTAGTAAAGGGAACTTATAGGGATCAGCTCCATCTTACAGTCCTATGACTTGTGCACGTTTTAGGTAACTCCATCTTAATGTATCCAATCAGATGTCAGATCTCCACGGTTAAATTTCCCCCATAAATATGAGTATGGTTTCTGTCATTTTGCTGAACCCCTTTTGGGTTAGTCTACAACTGTAATTTTCATTGAGTGCCTTTCTCCTCATCCCCTCCTGGTGTGCCTCATAGTCTTTCTCCTCATCCCCCTTCTTCCCCCCTTCTTGAAGGTGTCTTTTTCCTTCTCATATCTAATTAACTTTTTTAGAGTAATATTTTTTTCCTGTGGATTTAGTCTGCCAGTAAATGGCACACTCCTACATGTATTTTCTTTTTCCTAGTTAATGTTGAGTCCATTGGGGAACTTGTCTTTTCCATTGTTAATTCCACTGTTAAAACCCCTTTCCTTACTAACTTTATGCTCTCTCAAACCTATTTGATATTTACCACTCCTGGTGTCTACATTAACTCTTCATTTTTGTGCATAACCTCTTCTCATAGTTTGCCTTTAGGCAAAGAAAAGACCTTGTGAATGCTTCACATGTGAATTGCTACCAAACCCTAGCATTTGATGTGCTGTGTCAACCTCAACATTTGGTGCTGATTGTTCTCATCAATTGACAGGGTATTTAAGACACAATCCTAAAGAAGAGAATCTTAAACATTTCTAATCATAACCTTAAATAAAAACATAATGTACCAAAATGCAACTATAAATGATAGAAGGGATGAGGGAATTAAAATTATTTAAAATATTGAAAAGATTAAGGGTGAGCAAAAAAGGGCAAAGAAAGAAAAGCTGTGGAAGAAGAAATTGAGCAGTAGACCCAAGATGTCAGAATAAACCTTCAAAATAAATTCTATAGTAGTAGGACCAACAATATGATGGGCTGAAACATTTTCTATTGGAAAACAACTTAGAAGGTCACCAGGAAGGGTCATTTGATTAAAAGAGGAGTGCAGCCCAGTAAAGGTAATGTTTGGACAAGCCAGCATTCACAAGAAAACAAGGGACAGTGCCTCTCACCATCCTAGGAGGAGAGCTCAACTTTAACATTAAAGTTAGAAAAACAATTAAAGTTAGAAAAAAGACTGGAAAGTGAGCAAAAAAGAATTAAAAACATCCTGGATAAGGACCAGAGCTTAGACTAGAAAGAAGCAAATGTCTAAAAGACAAGCTCAAAAACAGCCAAGAAGTTTCAGAGGCAAGATCTGAATCAACAGTTCTCAACTTAAAGTTCTATCAATTATTCCAAGTTACCAATAATGAAAATAATTAATCATAATAACATAAATAAGGGATGTTAGAATATTTCATAATATAAATAAAAAATAAAAATGGAAGAATATTATCCTAAAGTACATAAAACTTATAAAAGGGCTCTATATACTGAATGATGTAAAAATGCAAAGTATTAGCATATTATTTATAGATGGGAGAATGATAATAAATAAGCATAATCAAAGGGAATTAAGAAATAGTTTATAAACCTCTGAATCTACTTTGCAGTAGGGTAAACTTTACTAGGGGTCTATTTATACATTTAAGAAATTTGGCTCTCTGAAACAGAAAGTAAATGTAATTCATGTCCCCATTTAATTTTTGGTTCATGATGTTTCATTTTGTCATACATCTGCTTGTTCAATGGTCCATGCAGCACTCATTGTGATATCAGTAATCTAAAATTTCTCACTAACCTAGAGAATGATAAATGTGGGTGTACTCTGTGTGTGTCTCACTCAAAAACTCTAAGACTGAAGCCTTGCAATTGTTCCTTTGTTCTGACAATCTCTCTGGCCATGAGGATCTGTTACCTTCTTATTGGCTTATTCCTGATTGTGACCACAATAATTCCAGGTAAAGCAAGCATTTCTATACAAACATTTGTTAAACACTTAATATAGAATGACTCATAGTGTCTCACTTTAATTTAAACAAAACAAAACAAAAATCAGAGGCCTATAGAGATTATCATTTTCATGTGAACAGCCTCTATGTCTTATTTCATCTTGAACCTCCTGCAAGTAGTGCACCTGAGGTGTGTAGTAAGTTATTGGCCAATAGAGGATCATTTAACCTAGCAAGTTGATATAACTTGGTAAAATACCATTTGATTAAGAATCAAATTGGAGGAAATGAGATAGAAGGGTTAGTTAAGTGATGATTGTGGAGTCAAGAATCCCTATTTTCAAATCCTGCCTCTTCCCCTTAATCTTAACCTCTCTGAGTCTCATTTTTTTCCTTACAAAATAAGTGAGATTAGGTTACATGCCTTCTGGGTACTCTTTTAGCTCTATATCCATGCTCTTATAATATGTGATTTACCAAGGTATTGCTAAAAAGGTAGCTGATGGTTAGCTAGATTACTGAAGTTTGGATTGAATAGATTCAAGGGCATCTGCTGCTCACACTCTTTTATAAGTGGTAAAGGATATATTCTGATTTCCCAAGTGAATTAGTTTCATTTGTGGCAACATGCCCTTTACCTCACTTTTAAAGAAAGTTTGAATTTGCTTTTTAGGTCTACCTACTGACGTGAGGGTGTCTTTGAACTTAATATTTTCTTTCTCTGTATCTCAGTTGCCACATCTACAAAATAGTAATAATAATACCTGAATTACTTATTCATTTCATAGGCTGATTATATGGAAAGCATTTTTGGGAAAATGTACTAGATAAAATGTGTTGTTATAATTAGCTTACACTAATAATAAGTACATAGTAGTAAACATAACCTAAGTCATTTGTCATAGCACAGAATTGGGATGAAAATTCCCAAAGAATAGACAATGGGAATATGAATCCTCTTCAATGTTACCTTGAAAAATTACTCCTCTTTCTCAAGTACCTATCCTGTCAGTCACATCATGGAACCTTCCTTTCTCCCTATTACTAGAAATGACTTTTTTTTTTTTTTTTTACCTTCAATTGCTTTTCTCATAACTCTTTACTTGTTTCTCTCTTTTTCGTTCATCACAGTCTGCTTTACCTCACAGTTGATTTTGTTCATATCTTATCACCTACTAGATTTTAATCTTGTGTAGGCAAGCTTTCTTATCTTCATTATAACATTCCTAGAACTTGAAATATATTAAATATTTATTAATTTGAATTAAATTGACAAAATACCAATATAAAAATATCAGCTGGATATATCTTTTTATTGAGAAATAGCTATGGGAGATTGGACAGGGTAGCTTGGAAGGGATAGGAATTGGAATCAAAAGACTTGAGTTCAGAAACCAGACTACATTTACTAGTTTTATGGCCATAAAAAAATTGATTCACTCTCTCAGCTTTCTCTGGACAATGAGGGTCATAGAATGGACCTCAGCAACCATATAGTCTGACATTTTCATTTTGAAGATGTGGAAAGAGAAGTCCAGAGAGGATGAATTCTCCCCAAGGCCAAATTTTGATCCCTGGTCTTCTGACTCTAGAGCAAATGGTATTCCTTCCAGTTCTTTGTAAACTGTCTGGCACTTCGTATAAATTTAATAATGTTTACTGTTTGATTCTTTTGCCTAATGATATTTGTTCTACCTTCATCCCATAATTTTCATCATCAGTAAAAAGCTTGGTAAATTTAAAAGGGTTCTAAAAATATCAGTTATGAATCAAAAGAAAATCAGCTTATTATTCCTTTACTGTCTTCATTTCAAAACAAATTCTTTTTAGACCTGCACTGGAGTTTACAGCAATCTTATTCTTATATATTGGTATAACAATTGATTATGCTGAAAATTGTTATATTGATGGCCTATGATAGTATCACTTGGTGATTACAGACTTTACAGAGGAGGCTGTAATCTTAAATTCCCACAAACCTGTTTGATTAGGTAAAGAAAGCTTAAAGTGTTGGTATATTCTCTAAAGGGGCAGTTAGGTGGTGCAGTGCAGTCTGAAAGATCTGGGTTTCACTAATTTTTGATGTCTCATTGAATCATTAACTTCCATTTGCCCAATTTTAATTTTTAACGATTTCTTTGATTAGTATTTTAACCCCATTTTTTCATTTGACCAAATGTATTTTGAAAGGAGTTGTTTTGTTCATGTATTTTTTTCCATTTTCTATTTCCGTTTTTTCACTTTAAAGGAATTTCTTTCTTCAGTCAATTCATGTGCTTTCTTTTCCAAACTGTTGGCTTTCCCCAAAAAAGCTTTTATAATTTTTCTGCATGGCTCTCATTTATTTTCCTCATTTTTCTATCTCTTACTTGATTTTTAAAATACTGTTTGAGCTCATCTAAGAGAGCTTTTTGAGTTTGAGAGCAGTTCATGTTCCCTTTTGAGGCTTCACATGTATGAATTTTGCCATTACTATCTTCTGGGTGAGTGTTCTAATCTTCCCTGTTATCATAGTAGCTTTCTAGGGTCAGAGATCTTTTTGCTTTTTTTGCTCATCTTAAAAAAGTTTAGCTCTGGGGTCTAGAGGAGATTGTTCTAAGCTTGTGTGTGTGTGTTTGTGTTTGTGTGTGTGTGTGTTTGTGTGTATGTGTGTGTGTGTGTGGATGTGTGTGTGGTATTCTTCAACGTTTCTTGTAAACAACATATTGTAGCATTCTGTTTTTTAATCCACCTTCTGCTATCTGATCCATTTTATGGAAGAGTCCATCCAATTCACAATTCACAATTATAATCACTCTATCTTTCCTTCCATTCCCTCCATTTATATTTTTCTTTCTCTCTTTTCATCCTGTCTCTCTTCATCAGTTTTGCTTCTGATCACTGATTCTCTCAATCTACCCTGTCTTCTATCAGTTCCTTAGCCCAGCTTTTTCTTGTTCTACTCTCCTCTTATTTCCTAACTTCTGTACCCAACTAAATGTGTATGTTATTCCTTCTTTTGGCCAAATCTAATGAGAGTAAAGTTCAAGCAATTCTCACTCCATCCTCTCTTTCCCTCTACTCTAATAGGTCTTTTGTGATATAATTTATCCTATTCTGTCTCTCTTTTTCTTTTCTCTTCAATGAAATACTCTTTTTCACATCTTAATTTTATTGCATAAAAGTCAAATTATAATTGCATTCTCTGATATATAAGGTATATTCCTTCTATATACCTTAAAAGTGATATAGTTCTTAAGAGATAAGTATCTTCCTATGTGGGAACAGATGCCATTTAAACTTTCTTGAAGAATATGTTGTTATTTTTTATTTTTTACCATTTTATATTTCTTTCAAGGTTTGTATTTGATAATCAAACATTCTGTTCAGTTTTGGTCTTTTGATCAGAAAAGTTTGAAAGTCCTTAATTTCACTCAATGTCCATTTTCCCCCTGAGGGTTTGTGCTCATTTTTTTTTCTGGGTAGTTGGCTCTTGATTGTAATCTAAGCTATTTTGCCTTCCAGAATATCATATTCCATGTCCTCTGATCTTTTATTGTTAAATCTACTAATATATTTTAACTTGGACTATGGACTTAAATCATACTCTATGATATTTGAATTGCTTCTTTGCAGTATTGTCTCCTTGATCTGAAGAGTTCCTGATATTTGGCTATATTATTACTAGGAGTTTTCATTTGGGGAATCTCTTTTAGAAAATGATCAGTGCATTCTTTCAAATACTATTTTACTCTCTGGTTCAAGCACATCAGGGAACTGTTCCTTGATAATTTCTTGCATTTGACCAATTATATTTTTTAAGGAATTGTTTTCTTCTGTCAATATTTTCCTTCCTTTTCCAAACTATTGACTCTCTCTCTTGCATAAGAATGCACTTGTTTTCTCATTTTTTCTTCTATTTCTCTTATTTGCCTTTTAAAAACTTTTCTGAGAACTTCTAAAGAGTCTCATTGAGCCTAGACCAATTCATAACATTCTTTAATATTTTCTCTGTGGAGATTTTGTCCTTGTCTGAGTTGGTGTTCTGTTCTTCCCCGTCACCACAGTAACTTCCAGAGTTCTTTCGCTGAGTCTAGTTCATTACTGCTCTATTGGAACTGATTTGTTTCATCACATTGTTGAAAATGGCTCATCCATCAGAATTGATCATCATATAGCATTGTTGTTGAGGTATACAATGATCTCCTGGTCTGCTCATTTCACTCAGCATCAGTTCATGTAAGTCTCTCCAGACCTTTCTGAAATCATCCTGTTGGTCATTTCTTACATAACAATAATATTCCATAATATTCATATACCACAATTTATTCAGCCATTCTCCAATTGATGGGCATCCACTTAGTTTCCATTTTCTGGCCACTAAAGAGGACTGCCACAAACATTCTTACACATACAGGTCCCTTTCCCTTTTTTAAGATCTCTTTGGGATATAAGCCCAGTAGTAACACTGCTGGATCAAAGGGAATGCACAGTTTGTTTGTTTGTTTGTTTGATTCTTTTTCATTATGTTTCATTTATTCTTGATGAATAATAAAATATTTAGCTTCCATTTGCTCAATTCTAATTTTTAAGGAATTATTTTCTTTAGTTAGCTTTAATTCTTCCTTTTCCATTTGGCCAAATCTATGTTTTAAGTAGTTGTTTTCTTTTTTCCAAGATGCTGACTCTTTTTTCATAATTCACTTGCTTCACTTTCGTTTCTTTCTCCAATTTTTCTTCTACCTTTTCTATATGATTTTTAAAATTTCCTTTGAGCTCTTTTAGTAGGAGTGTCTGTACGTGAGACAAATTCATATTTCTCTTTAAGATTTCATTTATAGGCCTTTTGACATGGTTGTCCTTTTAGAAATTTGTGTTTTGATCGGTCCTGTCAACATAGTAGCTTTTTATGGTCAGGGTTCTTTGTTTTGTTTTGCTTTGTTTTTTCTTTTTATGCATTCTTCAACCTAATCTGTGACTTTTAAAGTTGAGCTTTGCTTCTGCAATACAAGGGTTGCTGTCCAATCTTCTTGTACCTAGAAACTGATTACTAGCTTACTACACTCGGGCCTCCATGGCTGCTGGATCACCTTTTGTGTCCTGAGCTCCAGGACTAGAAGTTTGCCAAGATTGCAGAACCTTGATTGATGATTGGTATTGAAATTAGGAGTCTCCAACTGGTTTGCCTGGTAATTAATTGCCTGTACTGGGCTGCATTTCCTTTTAATCCAAGTGAAATAAACCTTTCCTGAAACCTTTAAAGTTATCTAGAAGGTCATTTCACCTAACCCTTTTGTGCATCCAAAATTTATTTTAAGGACTGATTTAAAGCTGTTTTTAGGAAAACTGGAGAGAGAACTTTAATACCAAAAGAGCTCAAGCAACTTCCTTCCATTTTTTCTTTCATCTTAGCTCTGCCTTTTAAAAGCATTTTGGTATTAAAGTTTTTAAAGTGTTTCTCCCATTTCCTATGGATTTACTGATCAAGAGAAATCACATAAGAATAAGAAATCTGGGCTCTTGATTTGGCCATATATCCCATTATACACTTAAGTAGCTGTCATATGTCTGATGGACTATAAGATAAAAGTACCTTTACACTTTTATTCCTATGAGTAATAAACTATTTGACTCATGATTCACTGAGCATTTATTTCTC
This sequence comes from Sminthopsis crassicaudata, assembly GCF_048593235.1. Lineage (NCBI taxonomy): Eukaryota > Metazoa > Chordata > Mammalia > Dasyuromorphia > Dasyuridae > Sminthopsis > Sminthopsis crassicaudata. Next base: position 267,367,341 of record NC_133620.1, read on the forward strand.
TTCTCAATACCTCCTACTTATGATCCATATTGAATATCTTCACATCAGCTTCAAATGGCAATATCTTAAATTTCTTCAAAATCCTATTCTGTCTGCCCTAAAATTGTCCCTCAGGTCATATATATAATTCGTGTATCAAAAAAAAACATGGTTCTATGGTGATTAAAATAATTTTAGTGACAAAGTTTGGGGGTAAGTTATAATTAATCTAATCAATCACAGACTGGATATGAGAAAAAGGGTCTTTATCCTCTCATTTCATCAAAGAAACTGCATGGATATGTTTTTAGGTTTGTACCTTTGGACAAGAGATAATCAAACAGCAATCAATTCTAATTGGTAAACAGTTAAGAGAGGCAGTTTTTACAAAGAGAAGTGAGTTTACTCAAATAAGGGTTGAGAGTGACACCATATCACACTTGGACAGAGAGACTATCCCTATCCCCAGGCCACTTCCAATCTTGAACAATCTAGGGGGAAAAAAAATCTGTCTCAAGCTGGATTAAATGGAATTCACCTTAAACTAGAAATTCCTTGTAAGGTTGGATGGGACCAAATAAAGGAGAAAGTGGAGTATACATTCATATTATATGTTTATTTCAAGATGAGTCTTTTCCATGTGTGTGTGTGTTTTTTGTTTGTTTGTTTGTTTGTTTGTTTGTTTGTTTTCTAGCACAGTAGAGCAGAAATAACTGTAAGTTAAGTACTGGGGAAATTACATCTAGAACCTGAGCAAGTAACTTAGCCTCTTTTGACCTCAGTTTCTTTGTATGTAAAATATGAGGATTAGTTTGGTTCAACTCTAGGATCTCTTCTAGATTTAAATTTATGATTGTATGAGTCTTTTTCTTATGTGCTATAGGTTTGCCACTGATTAATCTACCTGCCCTCAATTACTTTATCCTTTAAAATAAGAAAACACATCCCTCCATTCTTTGGACTTTGTGAAGAACAGGAGGGGTTTCATTTCACATATTTTCAGGACTTTTAATGTCTTGATCACTTTGGCTGATTTTATAACTCTTTTAAATTTTTATTATTTTACAATAGTATTTGTTAAATGATATTTTCTCTAGAAGAAAGAAGAAAAGGGAAAATGGGGGGTGGGGATTCTTTGTTTTGTAAAAAAAAAGTCACTAAAATAATTGTAAAATATATTTTATTCTAATTAAATATAATTGAAAGAAAAATTTAAGTGATAGAAAACAGTCCTGTGGTCATCATGTAAACGCAAAGTGCATTTTTATTTCCTTTACAGCCATTGGTGAATTGATCCAGAGGACATGCTTGAAACATTCTGGTGACTGTAAGATAAAGTGCTCTAAAGATCAACCACAACGAGGCTTCTGCGAGGGGACATTACTAACATGTTGTCTTATAAGGTGACCCACTGGACTTGAAACAATTAGTAAGAGTCTGCCCAATAGTTTTTCAACAGAGATGGTATTGTAAACTGTAAGACCTTTTCACCTTTACAACTGTGTTTGTTGACTATTTAAATATAATAAAACTTTACATACACATTTTATATTAAAAACTATTGTTTATTTGTAAAAAAAAAAGTATGTTACATATGCACATGTGTATGTATGTGCATACATATACACACAAAATATTTTACATTAGCACATATTATGATTACTTGGGAGAATTTTTAACTCAAAAATCAATGTTACCTCCTTCAGATAAAGAAAACTAGGAACATAGAAATAAAGCTAGAAGCAATCTTGGAGTACATCTATTGCAATACCCTCATTTCAAAAATGAGAAAGTTGAGGTTAAAGAAAATTCAATGAGTTATCTAAGTTCATAAAGGAATAATATACCAAAAGTGGGATTTGAACCCAGTCATGCTAATAACCAATAGTGTTCTATACCTTTTACAAATGCTAGAAGACATTCATAAAACTCTTATATATTGAAACAAGGGAAAAGAGAATCATACTTTTTCAGAATACTAGAGAACTTGTGAACTCAAGATTTTACTCTTTGGTGTATTCCAAAGGAGGTTTGTGCTACAACTTCCCAAATGAAATGTTTAAAGGTTTTTGTCTCCAAAGGTCTCAAATTCAGGAAAGAGCTTTATAAAGTCCTACTTTTATTCTTTACCTCTTATGTTCTTCAATCTTCCCAGTAATAAATAATTAGATGAATAGATAGATAAATAAATAAATAGATGAAAATAATAATTCAACATTTACATTTACATTTATATTTACATTTACATAGCACTTGCTATTTGCCAGGCACTGTGGTGCTTCATAATTGCTAATTTGTTCCTCACAACAACCCTGTCACATAGATGCTATTATTACAAATTTTATAGAAAAGGAAATTTATATAAATAGAGGCTAAATGAATGCCTAATATCATGCTATTATTTAAGTATTTGAGACAAAATTTGAACTCAAGTCTTCCTGACTCCTGGTCTAGTTGCTTCTGTGAAAGCAGATCAAAGAGAAACATGAGTTTTTCATAGCCTGTGAAGTCCATAATAAGGGAGAGACACCCCCTATATCCATTATAAATCTCCCACAGATCAGAAAGTCATATGAAACTAAGGCCAAGGGAGAACGTGTGATTTGCCCATGTGTGACTTGTGGAAGACCTAAAAGTCTATATGAAATAAGAATTCTGTTTCTGAGCCATGAGTTAAAATTAGAATGTGTTTTCTTTTCATTTCTGTTTCCAAGCTTCCAAGAATCCTTAATTTCCTTCAAGGTGCAGCTCATGTGCTATATATTTTCTTATAGTGTTTGGCAGTAAAACTTTAAATATAGTTAAAAGTTAAAATAAGTATATTATATTCATAAAAAGTAGTAAGGAGATAGACAAGGCTAGGGTTCTCTTCCACTAGAAATGCTGCCATCAATTTCGTTGTGTCACGTCCTTCCTCTGTCTAATGTAGTCTACATGTGAATTAAACATATAGTTCAACAAATAATTACCCTACTCAACCAAACCTAGTGTGTCCCTATTACTGCTAAAACAAATATAGATTCTGTTTACACTTAAAGCTCTCCATAAATCTGTCACCCAATGTCTTTCCATCCATAATATATATTATTTTTCTTCCCACACTATGTAATATGTAGGCTTCTCTATGTTATTCACGTATACCACTCCATTTCCCATACATTTGTATTAGCTATTTCCTGATGCTCTCTTCCTTTCAGCCTCTTAGAATCCTTCCAGACATAGCTCAGGCAATGAGTTATCATATGCAGCCTTCTCAAATCAAACTGATTGCTACTACCTTTTCTTTAAACTACCTTATATATATGTATTATTCATATTATATATAAATTTCCATAAAAAACTCTTATGACGAATGCCTTGGTCAAGGCATTGGTCAGATCAATGAACACTATGTACAGACCTGTTCTGCTCCTGAGATTTTTTCCAGGAGTTGTTGAACAGCAAATATCATATCAACCATTCCTTGGATTTTCTGAAGCCACACTGACTCACAACAGATAACTATCTTCCAAGTGAAGGAAGATATTATTAAGGAAGATTCTGGCAGAATGGCATAGTGATTTTTAATAAAGGACTCCTTGAAATCCTAGGGCATAACATCACTTGTCATATTGAGAAAATTTCAGTCAACTTGTATATGCAGAGTAGAAATTATCACAAACAAAAACAACAAAACACTTCTTCCCTAAAATACCCTCAAGGCAGCTACTCTCATAACATATGCCCATTAATGTATTTGCTGACCTGTTTCTTCCATGAATAATCAGAGAGTTCAAATTGTAGTTGTTGTTGTGTGTTTTATCTCTACTACCGTGTTTCCCCGATAATAAGACACTGTCTTATTATTTTTTTGGGACTAAAAAACACCAGAGGGCTTATTTTCAGGGGAGGGCTTATTTTAATGAACATTGACAGCAATTTTAATAAACAGGTAAATGTGAACAAAAATTTTTTTACCTTTATTCAATAATGATCATGTCATCTTCTTCAACAACATCGTCATAAGTATCCATACCCTGAATTCCAGCCTGGATGTCTTGCGCCAGCAAGCAAATCACCAGGGAAGAAGAGGATGACGCGCTCACTGCTGCAGCTCTGATTGGATGCAGCTCGGAGCGCGACGTGCGTTTCACCCGGGAGGGGAGGGCGGCGCTGCTTACTGAAGGTACCGCTACGCAGCATATAGCGCAGGGGATCACCATGATGACCGTTTTCATAGTAAGTTCGATAGGGCTTATTTTCGGGGGAGGGCTTATTTTAGCGGAATATTAAAGAGTATGTGGGTGTCTTATTTTCAGGATAGGTCTTATTATCGGGGAAACACGGTATGAAGCTCAGGGAGTATATTGGGATGGCACAAAGTTTTGACTTGCTATATACAAGAGTTATAAATAAGACAACTTAATTTATAGGTTTTCAATCACTAAATGTAGAGAAAGAAAATCTATTGATAGACTTAATATGACCAGAGTTGTGACTAGTTTAGCCATCAGAGTGTGAGAATCATCATCAATGAGGAACTGGAACATTGGTTTCACTGAAGATTTTGAATAGGGCAAGAATAGGAGATCATAGATAAAACATGTTCATGTTTTCTTCTTCATGTTTTATCTATGTGCAAAGTGAGAGATAAAGCCTCCCTCAACTGCCAATTATGATTTGTTTTTCCTCTATTAGTTAAAGACTTCATACCATAGCCCAATAACCTCCTTTAAAATCTTAGGTGCTCCTAAGGATCTGCTTCTACTCTTGTGAGATTTATACACCAGGCCATATCCTATTATACTGCCTAAACATGAACTTTATGCTTTGGAACTTAGACAATTGGAAGAACTTTCATGGTAGATGAAGGTTGTTATATAGTGAAACTGATAGGAGAATTGGTGGTAAACTATACTGTAGAATTTTCTACCAAACTGAAGCCCTCCTAAAGCATCATTAGTTATTCATCTATCATAAGAAATGTATTTTTCTATCCTACTTGTCCTTATTGAGCAGCAATTTAGAATTTGAACTATATTTTTCCTAAAAGAGGAATTTGCTAGATATGTTTTAAATAGAGTTTCTAACTAAAATTCAACTCTTTTTTTTTTCTAATTTCTGGTTTCCATTGAAATTTTATTATTTAGTTTTCTTATTTTAAGATTTCCTCCCAAAAAAATCAGCACTTTATAACTGACATGAAATCTGCTGCCTATACAGCATTAGAATTATAACAGGTATTATAACTGAATAGATTTCATTCTTTATCTAATTATGGGAATAACTCTTCTAGTCAGTTTGGAACATTTATCATATATTGGTTGTTCTTTAATTTATTAATTGTTTTCAAATAAAGATACAAAGAAAGAGGTCAAAAAACAATGTTTCATTTGAAAATTATCTTAAGAATGCCTCACCCCTAAAGTAAATGAAAGAAATTTTGAGGACAGGGAGGTTTTTTTTTTCTTTGTATCTCTACAATATAGTGACTGGGATACAATAAGTAAATAATGTTTTTTTGCTTACCTAATAATTCTTCTTTCCTTTTTCTGATCAAATCAACTAATTTTTGGGTTTTTTTGCATAAAACCAACTTAGTTTTATTTATTAATTCAATAGTTTTCTTACTTTCAATTTTATCGATCTCTCCATTTATTTTCAGAGTTTCAAATTTGTTATTTACTTGGGAGTTATTTATTCTTTTTCTAGCTTTTTTAGTAGCATATCCAATTCATTGGTCTTTTCTTTCTCTATTTTATTCAAGTAAGCATCTATAGATATAAAACTTTCCATAAAAGCTTTGGCTGTGTCCCATAAATTTTTCTATGTTGTCTTATTATTGTCATTCACTTGAATGAAATTATCAATTACATCTATGATTTGTTGTTTCACCCAGTCATTCTTTAGGATCAGATTATTTAGTTTCCAGTTAATTTTTGGTCTATCTCCCATACCCCTTTTATTATGTGTGATTTTTATTGCATCATGATCTGAAAAAAGTTGCCTTTACTATTTCTGCCTTTTTACATTAGAGTGTGAGGTTTTATGCCATCATATATGATCAGCTTTTTGTGTAGCTTCTATGAACCACCAAGGAAAAATACTCCTTTCTGTCTCCAAATTTTCTCTAAAAATCTATCACGCCTAACTTTTCTAAAATTCGATTTACCTCTTTCTTATTTACTTTGTGGTTCAATATATCTGGTTCTGAGAAAGCAAGAGTAAGACTCCTCACTAGTATAAGTTTTGCTGTTTATTTCTTCTTGCAGCTCACTTAGTTTTTCCTGTAGGAATTTTAATGATATACTATTTGGTGCATATATGTTTAGCATTGACAGTACTTCATTACCTATGGTACATCTTGGCAATATATAGTTTCCTTTCTTATCTCTTTTAATTAGATCTATTTTTGCTTTTCTTTGATCTGAGATTAGGATCATTACCTCTGTTTTTTTTTTAACTTTTCCTCAAGCATAATATATTCTGCTCCAGTCTTTTAGCTTTACTCTGTATGTATCATTCTGCTTTAAATGTATTTATTGTAAAGAACATATAGTAGGATTCTGTATTTTAATCCATTCTGCTATCCACTTCGTTTTTATGGGGAGTTCATGCCATTAACACTCATATTTAAAATGACTAATTTTGTATTTCACAACATCTTATTTTCCCCAAATTATACTTTTTTCTTTCTTTTCCTGCTTTCCCTTCTCCTCAGTATTTTGCGTCTGACCACCACCTTCCTCAAACAGCTCTCCCCCTTTACAACCTCTCCCTGTAGCCTTTCTCTTTTCCTTTCTCCTTTCCCCTCGATTTCCGTATAATAAGACAAGTTTCTCAGTGAAGCCAAATAGGTCTAATATTCTCTCTTTGAGCGAAATCTGATGACAGTATGATTCACACATTTTTACTCAATTATAATAGGTCTTCTTTGCCTCCTCATGAGATACAATTTACCTCATTTTACCTCTATTTTCTCCTTCTTCCAGTACAATCCCCATTCATTTTTAGTTTCTTTTTTATATTATCACAATAAAATCAATTATACTTGCACCCTCTAAGTATACCATAACATATATATATATATATATATATATATATATATATATATATATATATATATATATATATATATATATATATATATGTATATATATATATAATTCTCAAGAGTTCTTTCTTTTTTACCTTTTTATGCTTCTCTTGAGTTTTATGTTGGTGATCAAATTTTCTATTCATCTCTGCTCTTATTATAAGAAATGAATGAAGTTCACCTATAACATTGAATAACCCTCTTTTTTTCCCTGAAAGATAATGCTCAATTTTGCTGGGCAGTTGATTTTTGGCTACATTTTAATTTCCTTTGTCTTTCAGAAAATCACATCCTAGGCCCTTTGGTTTTTTATGTTGGAAACTACTAGGTCCTAAGTAACTTTGATTCTGGCTCTTCCAGGATTGAATTGTTTCTTTCTGGCTACTTGCAATATTTTCTCTTTGATCTGGCAATTCTGAAATTTAGTTATGATATTCCTTAGAATTTTAATTTGGGCTGTCTTTCAAGGAGGTGAATTATTGTTTTTTTTTTAATTAAAGGTTTTTATTTACAAAACATATGCATGGGTAATTTTTTCAACATTAGCCCTTGCAAAACCTTTGGTTCCAAATATTCTTCTCCTTCCCTTCACCCTCTCCCCTAGCTGGCAGGTAATCCAATATATGTTGATTATGTTAAAATACATGGTAAATCCAATATTTATACATATTTATACAGTTATCTTGCTGCACAAGAAAATCAGATCAAGAAGGAAGAAAAAGAAAAATTGAGAAATAAAACAAAATGCAAGCAAATAACAACACCAGACACTGAGAAGGCTGTGCTATGGTCCACATTCTATTCCCACAGTTCTCTCTATGAGTGTAAGTGGCTCTCTTCATCACTGAATAAGTGGAACTGATTTGAATCATCTCATTGTTGAAGAGAGCCATGTGCATCAGAATTGATCATGATACAGTCTTGTTGTTGCTATATATAATGATCTGGTTCTGCTCATTTCACTTAGCATCAGTTCATGTAGAGCTCTTCAAGCCTCCTTGAAATCATCCTCCTGGTTGTTTCTTACAGAACAATACTATTCCATAACATTCATATACCATAATTTATTCAGCCATTCTTCAATTGATTGGTATCCACTCAGTTTCCAGTTTCTTACCACTACAAATAGAGCTTCCACAAACATTTTTGCACATGTAGGTTCCTTTCCCTCTTTGAAGATCTCTTTCGACTATAAACCAGTAGAAACACTGCTGGGTCAAAGGGTATGCACAGTTTTATAACTTTTTGAGCATAGCTACAAATTGCTCTCCAGAATGGTTGGATCTGTTCACAGTTCAATTAACAATGTATCAGTGTCCCAGTTTTCCCATATCCCCTAAAACATTCATCATTATCTTTTATTGTCATCTTGGCCAAACTGAGATGTAGGTAGTAGTATCTCAGAAATGTCTTAATTTGCATTTCTCTGATCAATAGTGATTTGGAGCACTATTTCATGTGACTGCAAATATTTTCAATTTCTACATCTAAAATTGTCTCTTCATATCCTTTGATCATTTTTCAATTGGAGAATGGCTTGAACTATTACAAATATGAGTTATTTCTCTATATATTTTAGAAATGAAGCCTTTATCAGAACCCTTTGATGTAAAAATGTTTCCCCAATTTATTGCTTCCCTTCTAAACTTTTCTGCATTAGTTTTATTTGTACAAAAATTTTTTAACAATATAATCAAAATTATCTATTTTGTGATCATTGATGATCCCCAGTTCTTCTTTGATCACAAATTCCTTCCTCCTCAACAGATCTGAGAGGCAAACTATCCCATGTTCTTCTAATCGGTTTATAATATCATTCTTTTTTTTTTTTTTTTTTTTTGTGCTGAGATAATTGGGGTTAAGTGACTTGCCCAGGGTCACAGAGCTAGGAAGTATTAAGTGTCTGAGGCTAGACTTAAACTCAGGTCCTCCTGACTTCAGGACTGGTGCTCTATCCACTGAACCACCTACCTGCCTCTATAATATTCTTTATGTCTAAATCATGAACCAATTTTTACCTTATCTTGGTATATGGTATTAGGTGTGGGCCTATGCCTACTTTCTGCCATACTAGTTTCCAATTTTCCCAGCAGTTTTTGTCAAAAAGTGAATTCCTTTATCAACATTTGGGGTCTTTGGGTTTGGCAAATACGAGATTGCTATATTTATTAGCTATTTTTTTTCCTGGGAACCTAACCTATTCCACCAATCAACTGATCAACTTCTCTATTTCTTAGCCACTACCAAATGATAATCACTGCATTATAATATAATTTTAGATCTGATACAGCTAAGCCATCTTCATTTCCTCTTTCATTAATTCCCTGGAAATTCTTGACCATTTTTTTTTCTTCAAAATGAATTTTTTGTTATTTTTTCTAGGTCAGTAAAATAGTTTCTTGGTAGTTTGATTGGTATAGCATTAAATAAATAAATTAGTTTAGGTAGTATTGTCATCTTTATGATATTCGCTTGACCTATCCAAGAACACTTGATATTTTTCCAATTGCTCAGATCTGATTTCATTTGTATGGTAAAATGCTTTATAGTTTTGCTCATATAGTCTCTGACTTTCCCTTGGCAGATAGATTCCCAAGTGTTTTATACTATGAGCAGTTACTGTAAATGGGATTTCTCTTTGTAACTCTAACTGTTGGATTTTGTTAGTGATATATAAGAATGCTGATGGCTTGTGCAAGTTTATTTTGTATCCTGCAACTTGGCTAAAGGTATGGATTATTTCTAATAGCTTTTTAATAGAATCTCTAAGGTTTTCTAAGTATACTATCATATCATCTGCAAAGAGTGATAATTTGGTTTCCTCATTACCTACTCTAATTCCTTTAATATCTTTTTCATCTCTTATTGCCAAAGCTAACATTTCTAATATAATATTGAATAGTAATGCTGATAATGGGCAACCTGTTTTCACCCCTGATCTTATTGGGAATGGTTCCATTTTATTTTCATTACATATGATGCTTGCTGATGGTTTTATATAGATGCTACTATTTTAAGGGAAAATTCATTTATTCCTTATACTCTATAATGTTTTTTTTTTTTTTTTTCACAAAGTGGTATTTATTATTTAAGTTCAAGGTCAGGTTTGGAGGGGTGGGGGCACATTCAGAACAGAGTCAAAGAAGGTGAGAGGAGACAAGGAGATCAGAGTGCTCCTCTGTATCTGCTCTGATGGGGGGGTCCATATTGATTTCTGAGCTTTGGTCCAGCACACACAATGAAATACATTCTCTATAATGTTTTTAATAGGAATTAGTGTTGGATCTTATCAAATGCATATTGTGCATCTATTGACATAATCATATGGCTTTTTTAATTTGGTTAGTAATATAGTCTATTATGCTAATAGTTTTCTTAATATTGACCCAGCCTTGAATTCCTGGTATAAATCCTATTTGGGAGTTGTATTTTCCTAGGGATGATGTTCTGTAATCTGTTTGCTAATATTTTATTCAAGATTTTTACATCAATATTCATTAGGCAGATTGGTCTACAATTTTCTTTCTCTGTTTTCATCCTACCTGGTTTAGTGATGTACTATGTCTGTGACACAAAAGGAATTTGGTAGGAGTTCTTCATTTCTTATTTTTTCAAATAGTTTATATAGTATTGGAGTTAACTGTTCTTTAAATGTTTGGTAGAATTTACCTGTAAATCCATCTGGTTCTGGGGATTTTTTCTTAGGGAATTGATTAATACCTATTCTATTTCATTTACTACAGTGGGACTATCTAAGTAATTTATTTCCTCTTCTGGGGCAATCTATATTTTTGTAGGTATTCCTCCATTTCACTTAGGTTGTCAAATTTATTGACATAACATTGGAGAAAGTAACTCCTAATTATTGCTCTAATTTCTTTTTCATTGGTGGTAGTTCTCCCTTTTCATTTTTGAGACTAACTCAAATTTTATCTATTTTGTCGATTAAAACCAAATCTTAGTTTTATTTGTTAATTCAATAGTTTTTTTTTTTTTTTTTACTTTCAAATTTATTTAACTCCATTTTTTTTTTAGAATTTCAAGCTTGGTATTTGATTGGAGGCTTTAAATTTGTTCTTTTTCTAACTTTATTAGTTGCAAGCACAATTCATTGATTTTATCTTTATTTTATGCAAGTAAGCATCTAGAGATATAAAATTCCACTTTATTACCACTTCAGCTGCATCCCACAAATTTTAGTATATTATCTCATTATTGTCGTTCTCTTGGATGAACATATTTATTGTGTCTATGATTTGCTGTTTCACCTATTCATTCTTTAGGATGAGATTATTTAATTTCCAATTACTTTTTAGTCTGTGTTCTCCTGGCCTTATATTACATTTAATTTTTGTTGCATTATTATCTGAAAAAAATCATTTACAATTTCTGCATTTCATTTTAAGGTCTTTATTACATAATATATATGATCAATTTTTTCTTTTTTTTTTTTTTTTTTTTAATTTTTTATTTTATTTTATAATTATATCATTTTTTGACAGTACATATGTATGGGTAATTTTTTACAACATTATCCCTTGCACTTACTTCTATTCAGATTTTTTCCCTTCCTCCCCCAACCCCCTCCCCCTGATGGCAAGCAGTCTTATATATGTTAAATATATTACAGTATAATTTAGATACAATATATGTGTGTAGAACCGAATTTTTTTGTTGCACAGGAAGAATTGGATTCAGAAGGTAAAAATAACAGTTTACATTCATTTCCCAGTCCTTTTCTGGATGTAGCTGGTTCTGTCCATCATTAATCAATTGGAATTGGATTAGCTCTTCTCTATGTTGAAGAAATCCACTTCCATCAGCATACATCCTCGTACAGTATCATTGTTGAAGTGTATAATGATCTTCTGGTTCTGCTCGTTTCACTCAGCATCAGTTGATGTAAGTCTCTCCAAGCCTCTCTGTATTTCTCCTGTTGGTCATTTCTTATAGAACAGTAATATTCCAGAACATTCATATACCATAGTTTACCCAACCATTCTCCAATTGATGGACATCCATTCATCTTCCAGCTTCTAGCCACTATGAAAAGGGCTGCCACAAACATTTTGGCACATACAGGACCCTTTCCCTTCTCTAGTAGTTCCTTGGGGTATAAGCCCAGTAGTAGTATGGCTGGGTCAAAGGGTATGCACATTTTGATAACTTTTTGGGCATAATTCCAGATTGCTCTCCAGAATGGTTGGATTCTTTCACAACTCCACCAACAATGCATCAGTGTCCCAGTTTTCCCACAGCCCCTCCAACATTCATCGTTATTTGTTCCTGTCATTTTAGCCAATCTGACAGGTGTGTAATGATACCTCAGAGTTGTCTTAATTTGCATTTCTCTGATCAATAGTGATTTGGAACACTCTTTCATATGAGTGGAAATAGTTTTAATTTCATCATCTGAAAATTGTCTGTTCATATCCTTTGACCATTTATCAATTGGAGAATGGCTTGATTTCTTATAAATTAAAGTCAATTCTCTGTATATTTTGGAGATGAGGCCTTTATCAGAACCTTTAACTGTAAAAATTTTTTCCCAATTTGTTACTTCCCTTCTAATCTTGTTTGCATTAGTTTTGTTTGTGCAGAAACTTTTTAATTTGGTGTAATCAAAATGTTCTATTTTGTGATCAATAATGGTCTCTAGTTCTCCCTTGGACACAAACTCCTTCCTCCTCCACAAGTCTGAGAGGTAAACCATCCCATGTTCCTCCAATTTATTTATGATTTCGTTCTTTATGCCTAAATCTTGGACCCATTTTGATCTAATCTTAGTATGTGGTGTTAAATGTGGGTCCATGCCTAGTTTCTGCCATACTAATTTCCAGTTTTCCCAGCAGTTTTTGTTAAATAATGAATTCTTATCCCAAAATTTGGGATCTTTGGGTTTGTCAAAGATTAGATTGCTATTTTTATTCACTATCTTGTCCTGTGAACCTAACCTATGCCACTGATCAACTAGTCTATTTCTTAGCCAATACCAAATGGTTTTGGTGACTGTTGCTTTATAATATAGCTTTAAATCAGGTACACTTAGACCACCTTCCTCTGACTTTTTTTTCATTAGTTCCCTTGCAATTCTCGACCTTTTATTCTTCCATATGAATTTTGTTGTTATTTTTTCTAGGTCATTAAAATAGTTTCTTGGTGGACAGAGGTAGATACACCCAGAGAAGAAACACTGGGAGGGGAATGTAAATTGTTAGCACTAATATCTGTCTGCCCAGGTTGCATGTACCTTCGGATTCTAATGTTTATTGTGCAACAAGAAAATGATATTCACACACATGTATTGTACTTAGACTATATTGTAACACATGTAAAATGTATGGTATTGCCTGTCGTCGGGGGGAGGGAATAAGGGAGGGGGGGTAATTTGGAAAAATGAATACAAGGGATAATATTATAAAATATATATATATATATATAATAAAAAAAAATTAAAAAAAAAAATAGTTTCTTGGGAGTCTGATTGGTATAGCACTAAATAAATAGATTAGTTTGGGGAGTATTGTCATCTTTATTATATTCGCTCGGCCTATCCAAGAACATTGAATGTCTTTCCAATTATTTAAATCTGACTTTATTTTTGTGGCAAGTGTTTTGTAATTTTGCTCATATAATTCCTGACTCTCCTTTGGTAGATATATTCCCAAATATTTGATACTATCGACTGTTATTTTGAATGGAATTTCTCTTTGTATCTCTTGCTGTTGGATTGTGTTGGTAATGTATAAAAATCCTGAGGATTTATGTGGATTTATTTTGTATCCTGCGACTTTGCTAAAATTCTGAATTATTTCTAATAGCTTTTTAGCAGAGTCTTTGGGGTTCTCTAAGTATACCATCATGTCATCTGCGAAAAGTGACAATTTGATTTCTTCATTTCCTACTCTAATTCCTTGGATTTCTTTCTCGGCTCTTATTGCCAAGGCTAGAGTTTCTAGTACTATATTGAATAGTAATGGTGATAGTGGGCAACCTTGTTTCACTCCTGATCTTACAGGGAAAGGTTCTAGTTTATCACCATTACATATGATGTTTACTGAAGGTTTTAAATATATGCTCCTTATTATTTTAAGGAATAGTCCATTTATTCCTATACTCTCAAGCGTTTTTAGTAGGAATGGATGTTGGATTTTATCAAATGCCTTTTCTGCATCTATTGAGATGATCATATGGTTTTTATTAATTTGATTATTAATATGGTCAATTATACTAATAGTTTTCCTAATATTAAACCATCCCTGCATTCCTGGTATAAATCCCACTTGGTCATAGTGTATTATACTGGGGATGATTTTCTGAAGTCTATTTGCTAATATCTTATTTAAGATTTTAGCATCAATATTCATTAAGGAAATTGGTCTATAGTTTTCTTTCTCAGTTTTCGATCTACTGGTTTAGGTATCAGTACCATGTCTGTGTCATAGAAGGAATTTGGTAGGACTCCTTCAATCCCTATTTTTTCAAATAGTTTACATAGCATTGGAGTTAGTTGTTCTTTAAATGTTTGGTAGAATTCACCTGTAAATCCATCTGGTCCTGGGGACTTTTTCTTAGGAAGTTGGTTAATAGCTTGGTCCCTATTCTTTTTCTGAGATGGGACTTTTAAACTACTTACTTCTTCCTCTGTTAATCTGGGCAAGCTATATTTTTGAAGGTATTCTTCCATTTCATTTAAGTTATCGAATTTATCGGCATAAAGTTGAGCAAAGTAGCTCCTAACTATTGCTCTAATTTCCTCTTCATTAGTGGTGAGTTCACCCTTTTCATTTTCAAGACTATCAATTTGCTTTTTCTCTTTCCTTTTTTTAATCAGGTTTACTAAGGGTTTGTCTATTTTGTTGGTTTTTTCATAAAACCAACTCTTAGTTTTATTAATTAATTCAATAGTTTTTTTACTTTCAATTTTATTAATCTCACCTTTTATTTTTTGAATTTCAAGTTTTGTGTTTGTCTGGGGGTTTTTAATTTGTTCCTTTTCTAGCAATTTTAGTTGTAAACCCAATTCGTTGGCCCTCTCTTTCTCTATTTTATGCAGGTAGGCCTGTAGAGATATAAAACTTCCCCTAATTACTGCTTTGGCTGTATCCCACACATTTTGGTATGATGTCTCATTATTGTCATTTTCTTGGGTGAAGTTATTAATTATGTCTATGATTTGCTGTTTTACCCAATCATTCTTTAGTATAAGATTATTTAGTTTCCAATTATTTTTTGGTCTATTTTCCCCTGGCTTTTTATTAAATGTTATTTTGATTGCATTATGGTCTGAAAAGGATGCATTTACTATTTCTGCCTTACTGCATTTGATTTTGAGGTTTTTATGCCCTAGTATATGATCAATTTTTGTATAGGTTCCATGGACTGCTGAGAAGAAAGTATATTCCTTTCTGTCTCCATTTAGCTTTCGCCAAAGATCTATCATATCAAACTTTTCTAGTATTCTATTTACCTCTTTGACTTCTTTCTTATTTATTTTGTGGTTTGATTTATCTAATTCTGAGAGTGCAAGGTTGAGATCTCCCGCTATTATAGTTTTGCTATCTATTTCCTCTTGCAGCTCTCTTAATTTCTCTTTTAAGAATTTAGATGCTGCACCACTTGGTGCATACATGTTTAATATTGATACTGCTTCATTATTGATGCTTCCCTTTAGCAGGATATAATGCCCTTCCTTATCTCTTTTAATTAGATCAATTTTTGTTTTTGCTTGATCTGAGATGAGGATGGCTACTCCTGCTTTTTTGGTTTTGCCTGAAGCATAATAGATTCTGCTCCACCCTTTTACTTTTAGTTTGAATGTCTCATCCTGTTTCAGGTGTGTTTCCTGTAAACAACATATAGTAGGATGATCAATTTTTTCTATTGGTTCCATGAACTACTGAGAAGAAAATGTACTCTTTTCTGTCTCCATTCATTTTCTCCAAAGATCTATCATATCTAGCTTTTCTAATATTCTTTAACTTCTTTCTTATTTTTATTGTAGTTTGATTTATCTAGTTCTGAGAGAGTAAGGTTGAGATCTCCCACTATTATAGTTTTGCTGTCTATTTCTTCTTGCAAATCTCTTAACTTCTCCTGTAGGAATTTAGATGTGACACCACTTGGTGCATATATGCTTGATATTGATATTGCTTTATTATTTATGATACTCTTTAACAATATATAGTTTCCTTCCTTATCTCTTTTAATTAGATCAATTTTTGCTTTTTCTTTATCTGAGATCAGGATGGCTTCACCTGAAGCATAATAGATTCTACTCCAGCCTTTTACCTTTACTCTGTATGTATCACTCTTCTTTAAATGTGTTTCTTGTAAACAACATATTATAGGATTCTGGCTTTAATCCAATCTGCTATCCACCTCAGCTTTGTGGGATAATTCACCCCATTCACATTTGCAGTTAAACTTCTAATTCTGTATTTTCTGCCATCTTATTAACCCAAATTATATTTTTTTCCTTTTCCCTTTTTTCTCCTCCCCAGTATTTTAATTGTGAGAATTACTTGCCTCAAGCAATCCCCCCCTTTTTATACCTTTCCCCTATTATTTCTGTTTTCCCTTCTATTTATTTTCCCTCCTATTTACCCTACCCCTTCCCTTTTCCTCTTTCTCTTCCCACTTTTGTATAAGATGAAAGATGTTTTTTGGTGAAACCAAATATATCTAATATTCTTTATTTGAGCCTAATCTGAATTTTTTCAATGACTATTTTCATTGATGCTTTCCTGGAAAATGATGTCTAGGCTATTTTTTTCATCATGGTTTTCAGGAAGTCCAATATTTCTTAGATTGTGTCTCCTAGATCTATTTTACAGGTCAGTTGTTTTTACAATGAGGTATTTAAATACTTTTTTCTATTTTTTTTTTCATTTTTTTGGTTTTGTTTGACTGATTTTTGAAAAGGCACAAATGGACTTGGTAGGGGTGTGTGTGTGTGTGTGTGTGTGTGTGTGTGTGTGTGTGTGTATAAGAAAATCCACCCTAACAAAGACACCCCCCCCAACCTCACTGTCAGGTCTTGTCACTCGCCCTCCCATGACCCTGCCCTCAGTTAGAGATCCTAAATTTGGGGAAACCCTTGTGCTCACATCTCCCACGTCCCCCCTGACCTCTTCATACATCTGCCTGGGACAGGAACAGGTCAGGCCAGTCAGAGCCTCCTCCCTGGGGTGGGGCTGGAGGCAGACCCTCAGGCCAAGAGCAAACTGTTTTTTGCTTTCCCCCACCCCCTTCCCCAGGAAACCACTAGCCTTGCTTGGTTATGATGGCTTGTGCACCTGTGAAGCGTCCACTCCCATGTCAAGCAGGGAAGCCTTAAGGCTTCCCCCCAAAACCAGACTCCAGCCACCCCCTTCTCTCCCTTCCATGGCTGCTCTCCCCAAACCAGGACTAGGGGCCCTACAACATTAGTGCATGTGTGGGGGTGGGGATGTGATTGCTGGGAGGTAACTGCAGCACCTCAGAGCAGGAGTCCGCCCTACTCCCACACCTCAGTCCAGATGGCTCCTCGGTAGGGGTGGGGAGGGGGCTGAGGGGCACTGAGCCTCAGCGACTGGCCTACCTGCTTGCTGGGGTTTTTGGGGTATTTGTATTTCTATTTGATAAATTCTAATTTTTAGTGAAATATATTCTTCAGTAACCTTTTTTAAAATTCTTTTTGTATTTGGCCAATTGAATTTTTAAATGAGTTGTTTTGTTCAACGGATTTTTTTTTTCCATTTCACAAATTGTTTTTCAAGGAGTTGTTTTCTTTTTCCATTTTGTCAAATCTATTTTTAAGGAGTTGTGCGCTTTTTCCATTTCACTAAATCTATTTTGAAATGAGTTTTCTTCCGATAATTTCCGTTTCCTTTTCCAAATTCTTCTGCAATGTTCTCATTTCCTTTCTCCACTTTTTTTCTAACTCTCTTTTAAGCTCCTTTGTGAATTCTTCCAAGAGAGGTTTGTGAAATGGGAACCAATTCATGTCACCCTTTGGGGCTTCATTGGGAGATGATTTCCTTTTAGTGTTCTCAGAGTTCAAGATTTGTTCTTTTCTTTCTCCACAAAAATAATCTATGTTCAGTTCTTTTTGTTTGTTTGTTTGTTTGTTTGTTTTGCTTTTTTGCTCATTTTTTTTAAAAAGGTTGAAGTCTGCTTTTAGAGCAAAGGGGAGATTGTCCAAGCTCCTCTCCATCGGACAGTATCTGTTCTGGATTGGTGCTGCTGATTTCCAGTGCTGGATAGGAATGGCCAAGTCGCACATTATTCTGGGGTTCAGAGTCTCATTATTTGCCTCTTGTATTTGTCTTGGACATCTCACAGCTATTCTAATGATTCACTAGGTTGCAATCAGGAAAAAGTAGACAACACTCCTATAGATTTCTCAGCTAGCAGATTTCACACAATCCTGGGTTTCT
Organism: Sminthopsis crassicaudata; assembly: GCF_048593235.1. Classification (NCBI taxonomy): domain Eukaryota; kingdom Metazoa; phylum Chordata; class Mammalia; order Dasyuromorphia; family Dasyuridae; genus Sminthopsis; species Sminthopsis crassicaudata. The sequence continues at coordinate 267,385,815 of NC_133620.1, forward strand.
GCCCTGTGCCTGCATTTGGCTACTTCCCTCATGCCTGATTTAAACAGACCTTTTCTGAAGTTTGTGGTTTCTGTGGCTCCAAAATCATTTCAGAGGCTTGATTTGGTATTGATCTGAGGGACATCAAGGAGAGCTTAGATAAATAAATATCTCTTCTCCCCCATCTTAGCTCCATCCCTGAGTCATTATAATTAATAGAGATAATCGAGACAAACAGGAAAGAATAGAATGATTCCAAAATATCTACAATGACTCAGAGAAAGTATAATTTAACCTCAAGCTAGTAAAATTCCAAAATAACTGAAGCATTTTTAATAAATGAAATAAAAATTAGAGAGGGGAAATGGAAAATAAATGAGAACAATGGAAGAAAATATCAGAAAAAATACTTAAGATCTTGGTCTATGTGGTAAAAAAAAAGTTTGCATAAACAACAAACACTCTGATGAATACAAACCAATTACTCCATGAGAAAAATAGGAAATATTAAAAGAAAGTCGAAAGGCTGAAGAAGAATGAGATAAAATGTAAGATATTTTATCAAAAAGTTACCTCAAAAAAAGATTGAGGGAAAAATAATATCGATCTTTGAACTATCTAAATACTATGGTGCTTATTTACCTGAAGAATTTGAAAGTTATAGGATAATTCAGGAATTTCTGTGTATAGATTTTTTTTTGATCCTTGCTTTCTCATATGTTTCCAATATTTTGGGGAAAATTCAATTTGTTAGAATAAAACATCCAGACTTTTTTTTTTCATTGATAATATTTTGAAAGAGAATGATCCTAGGCTAATTTGTTTTCATCCTATTAGTAAAGTAAATATCTAATTTTGTAAGGTTCCTGTTGGCTCTACATTACAGTGTTCTAATTTTGTCATAAGCACAATTGAATCTACTTGTATGAATATTGTCTCTGGGTTTTGTTGTGAATCTTCAATCTGTATTGGACAATAATAACTTCCTTGGGAAAACCCAAGACAGAAAAAAGTGATAGAAAAGAAAAGAAAAATAAATGGTACTTTAAAATCCAAGTGTTTAAGTTCACAATTGTTAACTGTTTAACTTTCACAACTTCAGTGACAACTTGGAATGAGGCCAAGGGAATTATTATTTCACACTGTATCAGAAGGCAATGAACAGAACGGAACAGTAAATCCTATATTCCACTCATCCCCCATTGGCTGTCATATGTTTTTCTTTTCTTTATTTCTGTATTTCATTGAAGCATTTTTATTTTTCAAAATATATGCATGTATAATTCTTCAACATTAACCCTTGCAAAACACTGTGTTCTGATTTCCTTCCCTTTCCCCACCCTCTCTCCTAGATGACAAGTAGTCCAATATATGTTAAACATGGTAGAAATATATATTAAATCCAAGATAGGCATAAATATTTGTAGTATTATCTTGCTGCACATGAAAAAGCAAATCAAATAGGAAAAAATGAAAAAAAATAAACTGCAAATAAACAACAAAAAAGGTGAAAATGCTATGTTGTGAACCATACTCAGCTCCCACAATCCTCTTTCTAGGTGTAGTTGGCTCTCTTTATCACAAAATCATTGGAACTTGTCTGGAACATCACATTGTTGAAAAGAGCCATATCCATAAGTATTGATCATCATATAATCTTGTTGCCATGTACAATCATCTCTTGGTTCTGTTCATTTTACTTAGCATCAGTTCATGTAAGTCTCTCTAGCCCTCTCTAAAATCATCCTGCTGATTCAATAATATTCCATAACAGTCATAATACAATAATATTTCATAAATTCATATATAATAACTTATTCAGCTATTCTTCAATTGATAGGCATCCATTCAGTTTCCAGTTTTTTGCTACTACAAAAAGGGCTGCCACAAACATTTTTGCACATGTGGGTCCTTTTCCCTACTTTAAGATCTCTTTAGGATGTAAGCTTAGTAGAAATATTGCTGGATCAAAGGATATGCACAATTTGATAACTTTTTGAGCATAGTTCCAGATTACTCTCCAGAATGGTTGTATCTGTTCACAATTCTACCAACAATATGATATTGTCCCAGTTTCCCACATGCCCTCCAACATTCATCATTATCTTTTCCTGTCATCTTAACTAGTCTGAGAACTATGGAGTGGTATCTCAGAGTTGTCTTAATTTGCATTTCTCTCATAAATAATAATTTAAAGCACCTTTTCATACAACTAGAGATGTTTTTAATTTTTTTCATCTGAAACTTGTCTGTTCATATCCTTTGGCCATTTATCAATTGTAGAATGCCTTGAATGCTTACAAATTTGAGTCTATATAGTTTCTATATGTGAATTCTATACATTTTAGAAATGAGGCCTTTATCAGAATCCTTGAATGTAAAAAAAAAAATGTTTTCCCAGTTTATTGCTTTCCTTCTAATTATTTCTGCATTAGTTTTGTTTTTACAAAAGGTAACTTTATATAATTAAAATTATCTATTTAGTAATCAATAATGATCTCTATTTCCGCTTTGGTCACAAATTCCTTCCTCCACATATTTGAGAGGTAAATTATTCTATGTTCTTCTAATTTGCTTATAATAACATTCTTTATATGTAAATCATGAGCCTATTTCAACCTTATCTTGGTATATATAGTGTTAGGTGTGGGTCAATGCCTAGTTTCGGCTGTACTAGTTTCCAATTTTTCCAGAAGTTTTTGTCAAATAATGAGTTCTTACCTCAAAAACTATGGCCTTTGGGTTTGTCGAACATTAGGTTACTATAGTTATTGACTATTTTGTCCTGTGTAGCTAACTTATTTCATTGATTAACTACTCTATTTCTTAATCACAAATCCTATATTCTGAAAAAGAATAAAAAGCTCACACTATAAGCCAGAATTAAGTTAACCAGTATAACTGAGCCTAGCTATGAATAATAACAAAAATAGATATTTTAAAATAGAGAAGTATTTTGTTAATATTAGTTGCTTTATATTAGACTTAAATAGAAATAGTAGGAAGAGAAGAATTTAGAAAAAAGAAGAATCTAGAAGAAGCTGAATTATATTGCCCAATATTTAATAAAAGTAAAAAACCTAAGTCCCCTTGTGGAAAAATCTTATTGACATGAATTTCTGGGGAAAAATAATATAAAGTATAAATGAAATAATTTCAAGATAAAACCCAATAACATATAACCCAATAAACGATTGTGAGGTCTGAATGTATTAATTATATGACTGAAAAAATTAAAAGAGAAGCAGATTAAATAACTTTCCTATTTATGGACAAGAGATAAATTTTGAAACAAAGAAGAGATAAAAAAAACACTGCAAAAATATATAGTAAATTTGATTACATAAAATTTAAAAAGCTTTTACAGAAATAAAACTAGAAAATAAAAGAAGCAATTTACTGGGAAAATATACTAAATATTTCTGAAAAAGTTCTGCTATTCAAGATATTTGAACAAAAACTTTCCCCTATAAATAAGTAGTCAAGGAATGTGAACTTAGTTCAAAAGGACCACAGACTATTTATTACTTAACTCAAGTCAATAATAAATTTCAAATAATTAATAAGTGAAATATAAGCAAAACCAATTCTGAATTATATTCCACATAGAGAAAAATTATCAAAGATCACAAAAGATTAGAATTTTATTAGAATGCTGTAGCCACATAGCATACACTTAATAAAGATTGGCTCTTGTTAAAAAAAAAAAAAAACACAATTAGAGAGATAATAAATATTATAATTAAAGCTGTTCTAGAAAATTATTTAGAATTATGCAAAAGAGAATTGCTAAATTGTTCATCCTCTTTAAATATTTTATTGAAACATTATGTATCCCCAAGAATTCAATAACAAAAAAAAAAAAAAAACAATCAAAAATTTTTATAGAATTTTTTTTCTAAAATTAGCTTTCTTTTTCTTTTTCTTTTTTTTTTCCCCTGGGGGCAATTGAGGTTAAGTGCCTTGCTCATGTCACAAAGCTAAGAAATGTTAAGTGTCTGAGATCAGATTTGACTTCAAGTCCTCTTGACTTCAGGGCTAGTGCTCTATCCACTGTGCCATCTAGCTGCCCCATCATTTTTTATAGAACAATAATATTTCATTATCTTCATATATAACAACTTGTTCAACCATTTCCCATTTGATGGACAATTACTCATTTTCCATTTCTTTGCTACCACAAAAGAGCTGCTACAAACATTTTGGCATATGTATGTTCTGTTCTATTCTTTATGATTTCCTTGGGATACAGACACAGTAGTGCCACTTTTGGTCAAAGGGTATATACAGGTTGATAGCATAGTTCCAGATTGCTATCCAAAATGGTTAGATCATTCCACAACTCCACCAACAATGCAATAGTTCCCCAGGTTTCCTGTATCCCCTGCAACATTTATCATCATTTCCAGTCTGCAAGGTATGAGGTGGCACCTCAGAGCTGTTTTAATTTGCTTTTTAATTTAATATAGTCAAATTTCTCCATTTTACCTTTCATAATGTTCTCTAGTTCTTCATTAGTCATAAATTCCTCTGCTTTCCAAATACCTGATATATAAATTATCTGTTGTTCTTCTGATTTGTTTATGGTATTATCCTTTATATCCAAATCATGTACCCATTTTGACCTTTTTTGGTATGGATTGTGAGATGTACTTCTATGCCAAATTTCTGACATTATTTTCTAGGTTTCCCTCCAATTTTTGCCCCATAGTGCCTTTGCATTCCAGAAGTTGGAGTTTGAGGATTTATCAAATACTAGATTGTTATAAGCCTTGATTGTTGTGTTGTATTTAATATATTCCACTGACCTATCAGTCTATTTTTAACCATTACTAAATGCTTTTGATAACTGCTGCTTATTAATATAGATTTAGTTTGGTACTGCTAAGACACTATAATTTGTTTTATTTTTGCATGAATCCCCTTGATATTGTTGAACTTTTGTTCTTCCAGATATATTTTATTATTATTTTCTAATTTTATGAAATATTTTTGACATTTTGATTGGTGTGGCATTGAACAATTAGACCAATTTAGGCAGAATTGTTATTTTCATTATATTAATTCAGCCCAGCCATGGACAATTGTTATTTTTCCAATTGTTTAAATCTATTTGTGTGAAAAATATTTTGTAATTTCATTCATAAAATTCTTGGATTTGTCTTGGCATGTAGACCCCCAAGTATTTTATTTTGTCTACACTAATTTTAAATGGAATTTTTCTTTCTATTTCTTGCTGGAGGATTTTGTCTGTGAGATATATAAATGTTGACAATTTGTGTGGGTTATTTTATATCTTGCAACTTTGCTAAAGCTGTGAATTATTTCCAGTATGTTTTTGGATGATTTCCTAAGATTCTCTAAGTATATCATCATACTATTTGCAAAGAGTGATAGTTTTATTTCCTTATTGCCTATTCTAATTGCTTTAATTTGTTTTCATTTTATTATTGCTGAAACCAATATTTAATAATAGTAGTGATAATGGGCATCCTTGTTTCAACCATAATCTTATTGGTAATGTATCCACCTTATTTCCATTACAAATAATGTTGGCCATAAGTTTTAGATAGATATTGCTTATTATTTTAAGTAGAGCTTCCTTTATACCTATGCTCTCTAAAGTTTTTAATAGGAATGGATGCAGTATTTTGTCAAAAAAAATTTCTGCATCTTTTGAAATTATCATGTAATTCCTGTTGATTTTGTTATATATATGATCAATTATAGAAATAGTTTTCCTGATATTGAACCCAGCCCTGCCTTCCTTGTATAAATTCCACTTGGTCATAGTGTAGGATTCTGCTGATAAATTGCTGTAATTTTTTTGCTAATATTTTATTTCAATTTTTGCATCAATATTCATTAGAGAGATTGGTATGTAGTTTAGCAGTGCTTTTTTGTGTCACAGAAGGAATTTCACAAGACTCCTTCTTTACCTATTTTTGCAAATAGTTTCCATAGTATTAAGATTAATTGCCCTTTAAATGTTTGGTTGAATTCATTTGTGAATCTATTTGGCATTGGAAAGTTTTTCTTAGGGAGTTCATTAATGACTTGTTCAATTTATTTTTCTAAAATGAGACTATTTAATTTATATCCTCTTTGGTTAACCTGGACAATTTATATTTTTGTAAATATTCATCCATTTTGGTTAGATTTCTCAGACTCACTACTATACAGTTGGGCAAAATAGCTCCTAATTATTGCTTCAATTTCTTTGTCATTGGTTGTAAGTTCACCCTTTTCATTTTTGATGCTGGTGATTTTTTTCTTTTTTTTTTTCTAATTAGATTGGCCAAAATTTTGTCCATTTTTTTTCATATAACCAACTCTTAATTTTATTATTAGTTCAATAGTTTTCTTAATTTCAATTTAATTAATTTCTTCTTGGAGTTTCAGAATTTCTAATTTGTCATTTAAATGGAGCTTTCTAACTTGTTCTTTTTTTCAGCTTTTTTAGTTGCATGCCCAATTCATTGATTTCCTCTTTCTAAGTTTTATTCATGTTGCTACTTAAGATATAAAATTTCCCCTAAGAACTGCTTTGGTTGCATCTCAAAAATTTTGGTATACTGCCTCATTTTTGTCATTCTCTTGAATGAAATTATGAATTGTTTCTGATTTGTTTTTTTTTTTCATGCACTCATTTTTTAGAATTGCATTATTTAATTTCCAATTAGTTATTATTTTATCTTACACTGACCCTTTATTGAATATGATTTTATTGAATATGATTTTATTGAATTCTGTAGTGAAAAGGAAGCCTGATCTACCACTTGGTGTATACATATTTAGTAGCATTTCCATTTCATTATTTATGGTACCCTTTATCAAGATGTACTTTTCTTCTTTATCTCTTTTCATAAAATCTAGTTTTACTTTTTGTTAGGTTCTTACTAAGTGCTAATGAGATAATGAGATATTAGGTTCTTAGTAAGAACCTAACATCAATTTGTAACGTGCTGTTGTCTCCAAAAGCTGATGATTGCTCACTGGGAGGAGATCTGCTATGTCAACTCAAATCTCTCTGACAGATTCTTCTTCCTGTAGAGAGCCAACTTCCCTTCCAGCAGACAGCAGCCTCAAGTCTGGTCCAGAAACAACTTCCTTTTTCCTCCAGAGCTGCCCTCTTTATCCTCCCAGAGAATGGGCTTGGGATAAATCAAGGGCTTCTGGGAAGAATTACTTCAACCAATGAACTTGCTCCTCCTAAGCATGCAAGCTCTTCCCCAGGAAAGGCAGGAACTAGAGAATTGTCAAGTATCAACTCAGCACTTAGTAAGAACCTAATATCTCATTATCTCATTAGCACTTAATAAGAACCTAACAACTTTTGTTTTATCTGAGATTAGAATTGCTACCCCTGCTTTTTTTAAAAAATTATTTCAATTGAAGCATAATAAATTCTGTTCTAGCCTTTTACCTTTAATCTGTATGCATGTCTATGTGTCAGATGTATTTATTGTAAACAACATATTTTAGAATTCTATTTTTTATTTCACTCTGCTATTTGCTTCTGTTTTGTGGGAAAGTTCTTCCCCTTCCCCTTTGCAGTTATGATTACAAGCTCTGTATTTCTCTCCATCCTATTTTCTCCCCCTTCCCTCTTTCCACCATGTCCTTAGTTCTGTTTTTTTTTTTAACCCATCTCACTTCTTACCTTATCTCCTATTATCCCACTCCCTTTTCTTAGTAGCGATTTTTTTAACCTATTTCACCCACTACCTAATATTCTATCAATCCTTCCTCCTTTCTCCCAGTTTTTTTTTTCCTTTCCTTCAGTCCTACCTCTTCCTTTTCTTTCACATTTCTACTCCTACTTCTTTATAGGTTAGATAAACCTTTATACCCAACTGAATGATTAAATTGTTTCCTCTTAGAGATAAAACTTATGAGATCAAGCTTCAGACAATGTTAATTCCCTTTTTTTCTTTCCTTCATATATAATAGATCTTTTGTATCTTTTCATGTGAACAAATTTTACCATTTTATATCCCCTTTCCTCTTTTTTCAATTACAAAAATTTTCCCACTTCCAAATGTCTTTTTTATTTGATGTCATCACATCAGAGTACATTTAGAATATACATCCTCAGTCCATAGATACCCTAGTCTGCCCCAGTCACAGAAACAGTTCTCAAGAGTTATAGATATCATTTTCTCATTTACACCCCAACATGTAAACAATTTAACCTTTAAATAATATATATGTATATGTATATATATATATATATATATATATTTTTCCCTGTTTATCTTTGAATGCTTCTCTTAAGTCTGCGTTTGAATATCACAGTTTCTGTATTTTCTTAGTTTCAGTGTTATTAATTTTTCCTTTGAGTTTCAGAATTTCTTATTTGGTGTTTAATTAAGGTTTTTAATTTGTTCTTTTTCTAGCTTTTTTTAGTTGCATGCCCAAATCACTGATTTCCTCTTTATTTTATTCATATAGCTGTTTAGAGATTTAAATTTCTCCTAAGAACTGCTTTTACTGTGTTCCACATGTTTTGGTATGCTGTCTTATTATCATTCTCTTGAATGACATTATGAACCGTTTCTGTGATTTGTTGTTTGAACCATTCATTATTAGAATTAATCTTTAGATATTTATTATTTATTGCTTTATTAATACTTAGAAAATAAAAAAATCTGTTAAAAAGAATATGTATTGTTGATAAAACAATCTAAGTAAAATATGCTGAAAATAGAAGAATAATAAATTCAATTAAATATTCCTTCATGGATGAATAATCAAAAGTTTAAACAAATGCACAGGAAACTAGGGAAATGGGACATCATCTCAACTAGAGAGCCATAAATGGCCCACATGTTCTTACTTCACTGGGCTTGATTAGTTATTACCTTCTTGTTGCTAAGCATCATTAATCAAGAATACTGCCTTAAGAAAGCTATAAAGTTAGAGGGTTAGCATTAGTTCATCAATACTCTGTATTGTGCCAGACTCTTTACTACTTAAAATACATCATCAACTATGAAGATATTCTTCCTTTTCCTGTCCATTCTCTATATTGGAGAAGGGGGTCCATCAGGTAATAAATAATGATGTGGGAATGGATTTTGGGCCAGGAAAACAGTGCTTAAAAATTTACTCATTGTATTAAAAATTGGATGCACAGATTTCTTCCCAATCAAGGAATGGTGGAAAGGACAGTAACGTATGAACAAATGATAGATCTTAGGAGAGAGAGATAAATGTTCCCTTTTATTTTAAATTATGAACAGAGCAATATCTATGAACACTTTTCAAAATAAATTGATATCTTGATCTTAATTATTATCCAAAAGTTGGAGTCTGCATAAAAATTAAACAATTAGGGGCTTGTCTAGCTGTTCAATAGAAGTAATTTATTTCACTTTTTTGTGATAACTTCTTATGTCATTATTATGCAATTATAATATTTTAGAAACATAACATTTTATGGTATGAGAGATCATTATAGATCATCAATTTGAATCTCTTAATTTTGTACATGGAAAAATGAAATAGAAGCATAAAAGACCTTTTTCCTTCCTTCATCTCTCTCTCTCTCTTTACCTGTCTCTTTCCTCTCTTTTTCCTCTCTTTTTTCTTTTCTTTCTTCCTTTTTCTTTTTTGTTTTTTCTTTCTTATTTTCTTTCTTTATTTCTTTCTCTCTTCTTTTCCTCCCTTCCTTGTTCCCTTCTTCTCTCTTTTTTCTTCCCTTCCTTTCTCCTTCTTTCTTTCCTCCCTCCCTTCTCTCTTCCTTCTTTCCTTCCTTCCTTCCTTCCTTTCTTCCTTACTTCTATCCTTCCCTCCTTCTTTCCTCTCTTTCTTTTTCTGTCTGTCTCTCTTTTATTCTTTCCTCTTTCTCTTCATCCTCTTCCCTCTTCTCCTGTTTCTTTTCCTTTTTCTCCATCTTCTTCTGTTTCTTCTCGTTCTTCTCTTTGTTGTGGTATTTCTTTTTTCTTGTTCTTCTTGTTCTTGTTAATCACTTTCTTTAAATACATAATATTAAAATTTTGCCAAGGAATCAAGAATTGTTGGCTGTATTGACTGTATTAATAGAAGTGAGAGTAGAAAGAAAGAAAAATAAAGAGGAAAGTGAGCAGCAGGGAAATAAGAGGGAAAAAGTATGAGAAGTCAGAAATAGGTGTAAGATTCTCCCAAAGGGAAAAATGAAAGTATTATTTCTAAAATATTATTTCTATTAGCCATTATCTCCCTAAATGGCAATATTGTTCATATTATTACTGCAGTTTACAAGCAAAGGACATGGTTAGTGACTGAGCAGATTTTTTTCTTCTAATGTTTTGAAATGAAAAAATGAATATTGTCTCAAATCCTCCTTGAGTTTGTGCTTCCAAATTAGACTTTGAAGCTGAATAGATTAAAATCGCCTAGTTCAGCAAAAGGGGAGGGAAAAGAAGAAAGGAATTAAGGGGAATAAAGGGACAAAGAAAAAATTCTCCACTTCTTCCCATAAATGTAATGGAAAATGATGCAACATGAAAAAAATTATAGCTCAGTAGTCAAAGGAAAACAAAATCTTTTAAACCAATTTTGACTATTCAATTGATAGTTATAGATAAGATGATACATGCTTGTGCTCTAAACCAACAACCTTCTTTTTGCCTAAGGAAATTAATCCTGGATTCATGATCTTAGCTGCTTTTTCCTATCTTCAGCCAGGAAGGAAAAAGAAGCTGATCAGATAAGAAGAGAGTGTTTTCTTATAAATGGCTCTTGTAAACCTGCATGCAAGAAGGAAGAATATGTATATAAATACTGCAAGACAGAACCCTGCTGCGTACAACGGACATATATAAAGCCACAATATGATATTTTTCCTATTACAACAACAGAAACAATCAATGTGATTTCAGAATCTAAGATTCAAGTTACAGATCAATGGGAAGGTTATTAGTTTCCTTAATTTTCCTCATATAATCTGTGTCCAAAGTAAAATTTTTAATATTAATAGTACATTTCAATAAAACTTTCTTCCAAATATTTTTCAATTAAGTTACTTATTAGGTATTTTTGTTCTCTGGCAATCAATATATTGACTATTTAAGTATTTTTTGGATTTGGTAGGAAAAAAGAAAGAAAAAATGAATATCCTTTATAATAAAATAGCTTCGGTATCTATGCATTCATGGCCAATCCTTAAGCATTATTTTCATTACACTATGTAGTATATTGAAATATTGACTAAAAGACTAGTTTGAGAGAGAAGTAGACTTGATTTTAATTTTTGTCTATAACCTATTCTGGCTGCATAATCATGAGTAAGTCACTAGTCTTAATGCTACATTTCTTTAAGGTTTGGTATTATACCTTCTGAGTTTAATTTTAGGAATTGGTTAAGATTAGTGCCATCCTCATACTTCTTGTTTCTGTTTTGAGAATCTAATTTGAGAAGGATTTGCCAAGTCTTTTAATCCTAACCAAATTATATAACATAGACAGCTACCTGACTAAGAAACATTGCCTTAATTCTTAGAACCTGTTGTGGTATGTATCAGTCTTCTTAAACGTTTTTCAAGTTGCAAGTCCTTTTTCCCTGAGAAATTTTTACATGATCCTGAATATATGTGTATAAAAAGGTATTACAAATCAAATATTTACTGCTAATAAATCATAATTTTATGTCTCCCACATTTGGTTGCATGATTCCCTATTGGGTCATGACCCACAGTTTAAGAGGCTTATATATAGATAGACAGAGACAGATGTAGATGCACTGATAAGCAGATTCCTAGGTGCAAAAACTCATCTTCTTTCCCTTTATTATTATGTCCTTCACATTATCATGTCCAGACAAAGATACCAGCCTAACTTCTAGATCATTGTTTGTCTCTAAAAATTGCTTCCTCAATACAATAACTCTCCAGATATTAACATTTCTGTGATCCCTAAAATTCAATCAGACAGTATAATAAGAGAATTATAGACTTGAAGATCAGATAGCTATTTCAGGCATTATGATTCTTCTATATAATAATTTCCCAATTGTGGAGTTTTATCTGTGTTTAAAGATCTTTACTTAAATGAATGTTTCCAGGTAGTCCTTTACATTTTTGTACATTCCTATTTGTTTTTAAAATGTCTTTTATATACTAAATTGAAACATATCTAAATATACATTTTACCCATGTAATAGATATCTTAATTGTCCAAAATTGTCTAAAAGATGACTAGCTTTTGCCCTATGCCTTCCTATCATTCCTATTACTTTAGAGAATAACATCATTAATTCAGTCACTCAGGTTCACAACATAAGAGTTATCCTCTATCACTTCTCCCAACAATAAAGATATTGTCAAAGCCTGTTGATTTGACTTTTGTGATGTTTCCCTTCTGACATTGCCACTACCTTGGAAAAAGACCATCATCATCTTACTCTTAGACTATTTGATAATATGTTTATTGATTGTCCTATCTCCAATCTCTCCTTACCCAATCCATCTTTCATTGAGCCACTAAGTATTTTTTCTTAAAGTACAAATTTTGCCATTTGACTACCTTATTCAATTAACTCTCCACCACCTCTAAAATCAAATATAAAATGCATTGGTTGGTATTAACAACCCTTAATGACAAATTTTGCTTTTTCAGTCTTTTTATATTATTCTTCACTAAATACACTTTGATCCAGTGATACTGGACACCTGACTTTTCTAAAAATAAAATACTCCATCTCTTGGCTCTGGGCATTTGTTTCTAGCTTTTGCATACAACTGGAATATTCTCTCCCCTTGATTCCATGTATTTACTTTCCTAATTTCTTATCCTAAAGAAAATGTGATCCTATCTTGAAAATACATATACATATACCATATTCTAGCAGTGACTATCATGTCCTATACTTGTATAGCTGTTTTTACTTTATTTTTCCAGTCCAGGGCTTGGATACTCAATTCAATTGAATAACCCACGGGGGAGGGTTTCAGAGTGAAAATGGAAGGGCAAAGGCAGTGACTTCACTGAGCTCTTTGAAATTTCCCTCCAAAGAATTTAAAATAATGCCTTTAAAATAATTTTGGAGTAGCAGAACTCACAGAAAGATAAGGTGAAACAATTTTCTAGCCCAAATCAATTTAGAAAGCAGAAAGGAAAAGTCTATTGTACCTGGATGAAAGTGGACTACATTCAACAATAGTCTGCACCAAGGTGAGTAGGAACACAGGCCATGCTAAAGCAAATTAGTGGCAGACTTTGGGGGCAACCAAATCAGCAGAGACAGCAGCACTTCCAGAGCTCTCTATCCAAAGATAAAAGGTGCATTCAGAAAACGGATCAAAAGATTACAAGGATCTCTTTGCTGACACTGGGTGCAGGACTTTCTTCTACTACTCATGCCAGGATCCATATTGAAGTCCTGGGTCTCATAATGAAGGAAAACACTGACACAACAGAGTTTGCAAACACTGTGTAGTGGGGACCCTGTTCACAGTTTTAGGGAATAAAAGGGAACTTCTGGTTGCTTAAAAATCAGAACACAGAGCAGGATATTAGGGAACACATTTCTTCTTCCATGTATTCTTACCTGAAAAGAAATGAAAAGTTTCAAACCCTCAAAAGTAGATCTGAGAACTGCAGCTTGAAAAGTCCTTAAGCTTGAAATAGGGAACAGTTTATCTTTAACATATAGTTGAAAGTCAAGAAATGAGCTGGACAAATCACTATTGATTAGAGAAATGTAAATTAAGACAACTCTGAGATTCCACTACATACCTATCAGATTGGCTAAGATGACAGGAACAAATAATGATGAATGTTGGAGGGGATGTGGGAAAACTGGGACACTGATGCATTGTTGGTGGAGTTGTGAAAGAATCCAACCATTCTGGAAAGCAATCTGGAATTATGCGCAAAATGTTATCAAACTGTGCATACTCTTTGATCCAGCAGGGCTACTACTGGGCTTACATCCCAAGGAAATACTAAAGAAGGGAAAGGGACCTGTATGTGCCAAAATTTTTGTGGCAGCCCTTTTTGTAGTGGCTAGAAACTGGAAAATGAATGGATGTCCATCAATTGGAGAATGGTCGGGTAAATTATGGAATATTATTGTTCTGTAAAAAATGACCAACAGGATGAATACAGAGAGGCTTGGAGAGACTTACTTCAACTGATGCTGAGTGAAATGAGCAGAACTAGGAGATCATTATACACTTCAACAACAATACTATATGAGGACGTATTCTGATGGAAGTGGATATCTTCTTCTTTTTTTCCTTTTTTATTAATTTTATAATTATAATATTTTTGACAGTACATATGCATAGGTAATTTTTTACAACATTATCCCATGTACTCCCTTCTGTTCCGAATTTTTCCCCTCCTTCTCTCCACCCCCTCCCCTAGATGGCAGGCATTCCCATACATATTAAATATCTTATAGTATATCCTAGGTACAATATATATGTACAGAACTGAATTTTGTTGTTGTTGTTGTTGCAAAGGAAGACTTGGATTCGGAAGGTAAAAATAATCGGGGAGAAAAACAAAAAATGCTAACAGTTTACACTCATTTCCCAGTGTTCCTTTTCTGGGTGTAGCTGATTCTGTCCATCATTGATCAATTGGAACTGGATTAGATCTTCTCTATGTTGAAGATATCCACTTCCATCAGAATACATCCTCATACAGTATCATTGTTGAAGTATATAATGATTTCCTAGTTCTGCTCATTTCACTCAACATCAGTTGATGTAAGTCTCTCCAAGCCTCTCTGTATTCATCCTGTTGGTCATTTCTTACAGAACAATAATATTCCATAACATTCATATACCATAATTTACCCAACTATTCTCCAATTGATGGACATCCCTTCATTTTCCAGTTTCTAGCCACTACAAAAAGGGCTGCCACAAACATTTTGGCACAAACAGGTCCCTTTCCCTTCTTTAGTATTTCCTTGGGATATAAGCCCAGTAGTAGCACTGCTGGATCAAAGTGTATGCACAGTTTGATAACTTTTTGGGCATAATTCCAGATTGCTTTCAAGAATGGTTGGATTCGTTCACAACTCCACCAACAATGCATCAGTGTCCCAGTTTTTCCATAGGAAGTGGATATCTTCAACATAGACAAGAGCTAATCCAATTCCAATTGATCAATGATGGACAGATTCAGCTACACCCAGAGAAGGAACACTGGGAAATGAATGTAAACTGTTAACATTATTTTTGTTTTTCTCCCCAGGTTATTTTTACCTTCCGAATCCAATTCTTCCTTTGGAAGGTGAAATGGTCAAGCCTACTGTGCCTGGAGGCAAAGGATCCACAGGCTGAACAGGAACAGATTTCACTTCTCCAGGGAATATCTCAGTAGTCTCTACTGCACACAACTCTATTTTTCCTAATTTCAATCCCTTTCTTCCATCTGATTGCCTTTTGGCTGATTAATCATGTCTTAAATTTCTCTGGATGTAACCTCAGCTGCCATCATGCCCTACCCAGGGGGCGCAGCTGGGCCCTGCCTCTCATTTTCATGGGTCAATCTACATTTGGAGGCCCAGTGGAAGCCCTTGTGACATTTTGGACATGGAGTTTTAGGTCTTGTCTCATCCTGTCTTCTCACTCTATCTCCATGTCTACATTGAGCTCTTAGATGCCAACTTTTCCACATTGAAAACATAGACAAGTTTCTCTCGAAGCCCTTTGCCAAGAGGGACCCTGTCTTTCCATGTTCATCATAGTCTGGGTGCAAAAAACATTTGTTCCTACTGTAGCACAGAGTCTTATGATCTCCTCTAATGAAGCATCTTTATCTGGTCCCTATATAATTCTTTTGCAAATATCATTGATATTTTCCTTAGCCAGATGTCTGGTAATTATTTCTGTAGCTGCATTTTTTCCAATAGTTCTTTTGACAGCAGTTTGCAGATGTCCCACAAAATCCACAAAAGGTTCATTGGGACTTTGCTCTATTTTAGTGAAAGCCTTTTATACTTCATATCCTAAAGGAACAGAAAATTTAATTTTAAAATTCAAACTGAGGATAAGCATGCAAAGGTAAACACGAAAAACAAAACATAAGAGAGTCAATACTGGGGGAGACAGCAGTCAGAAGCAAAACACTTTGAGGATGGGCAGGGTGAAAGGAGAAATGAAATAAGATAAAAGGGTGACGGGGCATATGATAACTGGAAATACAGTTATTGTCATTGTAATGATGAAAAAAAAATTTACTGTTTCTCTAATAAAAGTATTTTGTTTCCTCCAGTATATAGAGACTTCTGAAGAGCAATTTGCAACTGTTTCTAAAGGGTTATAAAAACATACATATTCCATATAAAATTGCTTGTCTTCTAAATTGGGGGGGAAAGTGGAGGAAGGGAAAAATTTAAAACTCAAAATTTGTAAAAAAATGTTTAAATTGTTTTAACTTATAATCTACAAAAATAATATTTTACATCATATTAAAATTCAATTTAATGCATCTAATATTTAAAACCTGTTTTAAAAGCACTATGCTAGTAGCTGGAGAAGGAAAAAAATGAATATCTGCCTTCCAGAGGCTCACATTCTTATGTGTATGATAGAATATGTACACCACAAAATCAAATGAAGTAAACTGAGAAAAGAGAGCAGTAGCAACTAGGTAACTCCGAGTGGATCAAAGATATTTCACTGAGGAGATGCAATCTGAGTTCAGCCTTAATGGAAACAATGGGATGCCTTTTTATAACTTTAACTTTAACTCAATGCATTTTCATTTGGCTAATTTCAGTACACTGTTCTAGTATTTTAAGATCTTTATACAATGCTAAGCTCATAAATTTCAAGATGAAATATTTTAAATTCAAATAAAATCAAGTCAATGGGCAAATATTAAACACTTAGTATGCACCAGGTATTGTAACAAAGGGTTTGAGGATTTCTTTTATTACATAATGGTAATGTAATCCTGAGAAAGTCACTTAATTTTTCATTGTCTCAAGCAAATGTGTATGGCATGATTTGTGAAACTTTTTTTATGGCACTTGTCCTTTTTATCAGTTTGAAAAATTGTATCTCTTCTTAAAATGCCTTTAAAAGCAAAAACAAAATAAAATGTTCAGAATTAGGAATTATGTTGCAATATAGGTATCAATTTTTTTAAAAGTCCATGGGCCACATGTTAAGAATTTCTGTTCTAGGAATAAAATGTACAGAAATGTTCTCCGATCTGCAGAAAGTTTGAAATGAATAAAATCATAGATTTGAATTGAAAGACTAGAAACAATAATTAAAAGTATAACACTAATTGAAAAACTTATAACAGTTAATAATTTAAAATAACTTTTAAATTTTCAAAGTGCTTTATGATCCACTAATGGTTATCATAATCTTCTGAGGCAAACAGTTTGTGAATTTATCATTTTTGAAATGTGGCCATAGCATAGTGCTCTTAGGATATTTGTAACTGTAGACTCCATTGTACCACATCATTTTGTGTTTTCCTTTTTACACTAAATGTGGGAGAGAGAAAAAAAGTTATGGATGAAATAGAAACAGGAATGTATATGTGTGGGATGCAAACAGCATAGGCTTTCATTAACCTGGCAAGAACACTCTACACAGTTTCCATAATTCCACAAAGGGACAACAAGCACACCAATAAAGCGTTCTTAGCACCCACTTTGCCTCTCTCTCTATGATAACAATCAGGAACAATGTGTTTGATACAACCTCTGGAAGACTTCCATATTCTTCAATAATTTCTGGTCTTTTTTCATAGTCTGATCTTGCAATATACCTCGGTAGCTTTAGCAATTAATAATTAAACATTCTGGGCTCATAGTTTCTTTTCTTTCTTTTTTTTCACTGTTTTTTTTTTTTATTAAAGCTTTTTATTTTTCAGAACATATGCATGTCCAAGTCATTATTAATCAGAGAAATGCAAATTAAGACAACTCTGAGATACCATTACACACCTGTCAGATTGACTAGAATGACAGGGAAAGATAATGCACAATGTTGGAGGGGATGTAGGAAAACTGGAGCACTAATACATTGTCGGTGGAATTGTGAATAAATCCAACCATTCTGGAGAGCAATTTGGAACTATGTTCAAAAAGTTATCAAACTCTGCATACCCTTTGACCCAGCAGTGTTACTACTACTGGGCTTATATCCCAAAGAGATCTTAAAGGAGGGAAAGGGATCCATATGTGCAAGAATGTTTGTGGCAGCCCTCTTTATGGTGGCCAGAAACTGGAAACTGAGTGGATGCCCATCAAATAGAGAATGGCTGAACAAATTGTGGGATATGAATATTATGGAATATTATTGTTCTATAAGAAATGACCTTCAGGATAATTTCAGAAAGGTCTGGAGAGACTTACATGAACTGATGCTGAGTGATATGAGCAGGACCAGAAGATCATTATATACTTCAACAACAATATTATATGATCATCAATTCGGATGGATGTGGCCCTCTTCAACAACGAGATGAACCAAATCAGTTCCAATAGAGCAGTAATGAACTGAACCAGCTACAGGCATAAAAGAACTCTGGGAGATGACTATGAACCACTACATAGAATTCCCAATCCCTCTATTTTTGTCCTCCTGCATTTTTTATTTCCTTCATAGGCTAATTGCATACTATTTCAAAGTCTGATTCTTTTTGTACAGCAAAATAACTGTTTGGACATGTATACATATATTGTATTTAACATGTACTTTAACATACTTAACATGTATTGTTCAATCTGCCAATTGGGAGGAAGGAGAAAACAAGTTGGAACAAAGGTTTTGCAATTTTCAATGCTGAAAAATTACCTATGCATATATCTTGTAAATAAAAAGCTATAATAAAAAAGAGGAAAAACAAACAAAACATATATGTAGAGAATTCTTCAACATTAGCCTTGCAAAATCTTGTATTCAACTTTTCCCCCTTCCTCCATGACTTCCCTTAGATGTCAAGTAGTCCAATATATGTTAAACATGATAGAACTATATGTTAAATGATACACACACACACATATATATATACATATATATAATTTTTATGATACACAAGGAAAAAAAAAGAGAAGCACAATAAATTCCAGGCAAACAATAACAAAGAGAGTGAAAATGCTATGTTGTGAACCACACTCAGTTCCACAGACCTCTCTCTGGGTATAGATGGCTCTCTTCATCATTGACATCACTGAACAATTGGCACTGCTTTGAATCATCTCATTGTTGGAGAGAGCCATATCCATCAGAATTGATCATCATTTAATCTTATTGTTGCTGTGTATAATGATCTCCTGGTTCTACTCATTTTATTTAGCATCGCTTCATGCATGTCTCTCCAAGCCTTTTCTGTATTCATCCTGATGGCCACTTCTTACAGAACAATATTATTCCATAACATTCATATACCATAACTTATTCAACCATTCTCCAATTGGTGGGCATTCATTTAATTTTCAGTTTCTTGCCACTACAAAAAGGGCTGCCAGAAACATTTTTGTACATGTGCGGCCCTTTCCCTCCTTTAAGATCTCTTTGGAATATAAGCCCCGTAGAAATACTGCTGGGTAAAATGGTATGCACAGTTTAATAATACTTTGATTATAGTTCCAAATTGCTCTCCAGGATGGTTGGATACATTCACAGTTTCACCAACAATGTATTAGTGTCCCAGTTTTTCCACATCCCCTCCAACATTTGTCATTATCTTTTCCTGTGATCTTAGCCAATCTGAGAGGTGTGTAGTGGTATGTCATAATTGTCAAATAACCATTGGTACAGTAGCTTCCTTATTGTTCCCTTTACCCTCATCAGTACTATACCTGTGCTTTAGATGGTCCTTCTTTTCTCAAAACTAGGTGCTTTTATTCTACTATTTTTGTATTCTTCAGTAAATTTATCCCCTCTTATTTTCCTCCCCTGTCTCTCTAATCTTTAACATCTCATTAATTTCTTGTTTTTTTCCTTATTGATAAAAGGAATCCCAATTTTATCATGTTCTTTTTTTAAGTTGTCATTTTATTAATATAATGCAACAGCAAAGGATAACTGAATGTACTTCTTTTCTTATTTCTGATTTAGATTCTCATAAGCTGGGCTATTGTCCAAATATGTTGTTTCCGTTTGAATAAATTTAATTTTCCCTAATTATTTGAAAAATCAATTCTTAACATATTTTTGAATTTCTGAAACAAAATTCACTCTCTTGCTCCTTCCCTCCTCCTATAAAAAGCAATGTAATAAAAATTATTAATTTTCAATCATGTCAGATGCATTTTTATATTAGTCATGTTGCAAAAGAAAACAAAAACCTCTCCTCCCTCCCCCCCAAAAAAAAGAAAGGTGTTTTTTAAACTGTATTCAGACTTCATCACATCACTTTCTTGAAGTGGATAGCATGTTCATCATAAGTCCTTTAGAACTATCTTGAATCAATTTTTATATCATAGTAGTATTTCTTCATTATAATATACAACAGCTTTTCACTCATTCTCCAACTGATGGGCATTCCCTCAATTTCCATAACCATAACACCATAACACCATAAAAAGAGTTGCCATAAATATCTTTTTTACTTAAATGAGTACTTTTCCTTTCCTTTTTATATTCTTTCTTTTTTTTTAAATCTCTTTGAGATATATACCTAATTGTGGTATTACTGGGTCAAGAGGTATACATAGATTTATAGCCTGTTGTGCATGATTTCAAATTATTCTACAGAATGGTGGGATCACTTCACAATTCAATTAATAGTCCATTTGTTTAACTGTCCAATATGTGTCATTTTCCTTTCTGATATGTTTATCAACCTGATAGATTTAATGTGGTACCTTTAATTTGTTTTAATTTGTATTTCAATAATGATTTTGAGACATTTTTCAAATGATTGTTTTGATTTCTTTATCTGAAAGATTATTTGATCATTTGTTAATAGGAAAATACTTGTATTCTTACAAATCTGACTAATTTCTCAATATATTTGAGAAGTAAGGTCTTCATTAGAGAAGTTTGCTGTAAATTCCACTCCCTCCACACAGTTTTCTGCTTTCCTTCTAAATTTGGCTTCATTGGTATATATTATTAACAAAATAAAAATTACACATTTTATCCTAATGTTCTCTATCTCTTGTCATCAAATTTTCCCTTTATGTCTAAATCTGAAATGTAAGGTATTCCACATTTTCCAAACTTATAAATGTTATCAGTTTTCATATCTAAATCCTGTATCCAATTTTACCTTACCTCGGTATACAGTGAGAAATTTTGTTCTGCATCTAGTGCATATAGTGTCTCATAATCTGATTTCCAATTTTTCCAGCAGTTTTTGTCAAATAGTGAGGCGTTATATCAAAAGCTTGGATTCTTGTGTTTATCAAACATTAGATTACTATGATAATTATGGCACTATGTATCATGTACCTAATCTATATAGCTGGTCTACTGTTCATTTCTTAACTCAATATAAGATTGCTTTGATGAATATCAATTTGTAATACAGTTTGAGATTTGGTACTGCCAGGGTATCTCCCTACACATTTTTTCCCATTAGTTACTTTGATGTTCCTGAAGTTTTGTGCTTCCTGATAAATTTTGTATTTTTTTTCTAGCTCCAAAATAATTTTGTAGGATAATTTGATTGGTCAAACCCTGAATAAGTAAGCCAATTTAAGGTAAAATTATCCATTTTTATTATATTGGCTAAGCTTACCTGTGACTGATTGATATCCCTCCCTCCATTTACTTAGACATTACTTACTGTATTTGTACTAAAATGTTTAGTATTATGTGATTTTAGTTTCTGAATTTATTTTTTGAGGTAGACTCCAAAGTATATTTATTTTAGACTAAACTTCTCCTATTCTGCTGTAATATGTTAATACACACACGTATACATATATTGCTATTACTTATTTATGAATGTTTATTTTATATCATTCAATTTGCTAAAATTGTAAATTATTTCAATCATTTTATTTGATTCACTAGAATCATCTAAAAATACCATCATATCATCTTTGAAGAGTGATAGTTTTGTTTCCTTATTACCTATTTTTAATTCCTTAATAAAGTTTTTCTTACTGCTATTTTCAGAGAGAGTTCTGGGGCGTTTGTACATTTTTGGTTCTTCCAACGGGTCATGATGTAAGAGGAAGAGTAAACACTGTTCTCCTAACCTGTTCTCTGGTCAACTGTAAGCACTCTTTCTTCCTTGGAGCTGTGATGAAAGGGCATCTTTGTGTTCATAAGTATTAGTGTTAGTGCTCCTTTTTACCCTGAAACTGTGACCTGGAATTATGTATGGGCAATGCAATTGGGTTGCCTATCTGATGACAGCAAAGAACCCTATATGATCTCCTTCTGACTAGTTTTTTTTTAACCCCTTTATCATCTGTGGACGGAAGACTTGCATTTTTAACCTTGAAACTGAATTTTGCCGTGATATTTCTGAAAGGTTTCATTTTAGAGTTTCTTTTGGGAGGTGACCAGTGGATTCTTTTCATTTCTATATCACTTTTTGGTTCTAAGACATCTGAAGAGTTTTCAAGTTTCACTAAAATATGAAAGACTTTTTTGTCATGATATTTCAGACAGCCCAAATAATTCTTAATATTTTTACTCTTTGATTTGTTTTCTAGGCCATATTTTTTGTTCTAAGACATCTTCCATTTTCTTCTAGTTCTTCAGTCTTTTGATTTTGTTCTAATATCTTTTATTGTCTCATGAAGTCACTGCTTTCTATTTAGTCTCTTCTAAAGCAACAGCAATCATAACAAAAAGATGAAGGATGATAAGGAGGAAGAGGAGGAAGAGAAGGGGCAGGAGGAGGAATTTTGTTCCTTGGGTAAATTGTATAATTTTTCTGCAGATTATTTGTCTGTTCTAAGCTGAGTTGGACAATGGACTCTCTGTGACTTTTTATGGATTTTCCATGAAGGTTTGTTGTGTCTTTTTATAGATTTTATAGATTTGGAAAAGTTTGTAAGAGGGAGTCCACTATCCTGCTTCCTGCTACTCTCGCATCTTGCTCTGATCCCTTATTTGGTCTCTTTTTGTTGAACTAATTCCCTTTCATATCATGCCTTCTAAGACACATAATAGTCAAAGATTTAAACACTATAAAGATAGTCACTATCATTAAACACTATAAAGATGTCACTATCATTAATTTTAGAAAGGAAAATCTCATTGGATTGGTGTAAAGTCATTATTTATAGCTAACACTTCTATTGCATTTTAAGGTTTGCAAAGTGCTTTACATATGTTATATTATTTCATTATTATAATAACCCTTGTGAAGCCATTACTCTCATTACCTATATTTTACTGGTATAGAGACTAAATCTTATAGAAATTCAGTGATTTTATGAGTCATGTCTTTTGCTCCCTATCAGACACTACATAATCTTTGATCTGGATTGAATATAGAATAACTCACATTATTCAAAACAATATAATTTCATATGGTCATTCTTTGTGAAGACTAACTCAGTGCTACTAAAGCAATTTTAAATCTAAGCAAGCTATAAATGTTGAATAATATTATCTCCCCATTGCTAAATCAGATATATCCATATAAAGTCAGTTTGGATGTATGATGACAACATTTCATGACATATAAAAGCATTTAACACTTCCTAGGACAAAAAAATCCTATTGATATTTTCTCCTTCATCAACCTATATGAAGAAGTTAAGCTCTCCAGGAAACTGACACCAAAATATCAATAAGAAAATTTTATTAAGTGTCTAGGAGCACAAGATCATGAAATG
Source organism: Sminthopsis crassicaudata (assembly GCF_048593235.1). Taxonomy (NCBI): domain Eukaryota; kingdom Metazoa; phylum Chordata; class Mammalia; order Dasyuromorphia; family Dasyuridae; genus Sminthopsis; species Sminthopsis crassicaudata. The sequence continues at coordinate 267,409,510 of NC_133620.1, forward strand.
GCTCATTCATATGGTTAGATATGAATAAGTTTTCACAAGACGGTCCCTGTCCTCAATGATTTTGCATTCTATTGTAATTATACATAATCATAATATTAAAATATGGATTTATTATTCTCCAAATCTGTTTATTTGAAATAATTATATAAACAGTTGTCATTAACATTGTATTGTATTAAGCCTTAGTCTCAGAAGTAAACACAATTGTGACTTTATTCTTGAAATTGTTCCTCACCAAAAGATGTCTCTTTACTCTTTATCTTTGAGATGGAGTTTGCTAGTATCATAACTATCTTTCTGATGTGTCAGCATTACCTGGAGGGTGGGAGGTCATCCCACTACTTTCTTTTTGTTCTCCCCAATTAAATTTTATTTTTCCAAATATATACAAAAATATTTTCCAAATATATTTCCAAATATATACCATTTCATGGTACTGAATAATATTTTAATGTTTTAATGCTTTATCAAAAAAAAAAAAAACAAGAATTTGCTTAAATGATAAATTGGGACTAATTTTCCTACTATGTCCTGAGAAAATTGTTGCTACCCAGTCTAAATTTCTGGTCTTGTACATAATAGATACAAGAATTGTCAGTCACTTTCTTGGATTTCAAAGGATTCTTTCTGTCTAGTCAGTTTCTGTATTTTAAATTCACCTTTGTATTTTGACTAGACATTTCTAAAACCAAGTAATAACCTTGTGTTATAATTCTCTATTCTTTTTGTGTATATTTAATCATGTTGTTACCCAGTTTCTGAATTAGAAAGATAAATGGTGGTTTATAAGTAAATATTAGTTGTATGCATGTAATAGCATGATGTAGGCAAATAAATTTTGAGAACACCAAGACCAAAGAGAGTGTTGGATAGGTTATAAACTAAAGTGTCCTAACCTGTAGAACATTGAACCTGGATTCGGGAAACCAGCCTCAAAAAATTACAAGTTATGTGACCCTGGGCAAGTCACGTATTTATCTATCTCATGTTTTTTCAACTGTAAAATGGTAACAACACCTACCTCTTGTTAAGATTACATATGATAATACTTGCAATGAAAAAAAAATGCATAAGTCATGGCCACATTATAAATGTTATATAAATGTTTATGCCCTTTCTTCCCTGTGTAGTTGTGGCACATGGAGCATTAATTTGAGGGGAAAGAACAGAAATTATTATTATTTAATTTCCTAATAATCATTATAAAACTTGTTTTATTTTTTATTTCTTGAAAAGGACAAAGAATTTCCAGAAGTTTCTAATGAATTTGAAATTTTACAAACTTTTCTTACCATGCATGTAGAATTTCAGAAAGGATACAGGTGCATTATGTTCATTAGCTATATTTCTCCTTCTTCTTGTCATTTTGTGTGAAAATTAGGTCAATCTTCCATTACAGTTCAATGTGCAATGCTGAAATCTTCCCGATACAGTCTAAAATGCTTATAGTGTAGAACATTTATTTGGTATTTACCTCTCAATTTCAAGATTCGAAATCACCAGATATAATATTTTGCCCTAAAGTTAACATAGTACTAGATTGCTAAACCTAATAGTATTATTATATCTTCTACATTATTCCCAATTTATTTTGGATCATGTTCACCATTATTTCCACATATCATAATTTTTATGTTCATTTATGGGTACATAATAGTACCATGGCTTTCTTTCTGCCATGGTGCTATATGTGTTCTATTCTGTCTTTTACTCTGGAAATAATTATCAAATCAAGACTACCATCTCTGGAAAGCATAAATCAGTCAATTACTTTATGCTTCCTCACCATTTCTGTGAATTTTTTACCAAAACACAATTCCCTGACCACCATTCATGTGATTTGCCATATTAATAAATGCACATAAATAATAGACACATGAATATATATGCATATGTGTATACGTATGTATATAGTATCCTGTAACATCCTGTTATACATCACATATTACTTTCTTTATTAAGTAGTCTATTTATCAGTCACATATTTACCTCTTCACCCATTTATTTATTTGTTTTTTATTTTGTCCATTTATATATGTCTGTAAATATAAGTATGCACATTCAGTGAAAAAAGGGACTATTTTGCTTTTTTGAACTGATATTCCCAGCAACTAACACAGAGTTCAGCAAATCCTAATTACTTCACATATGTTTTTTCACTCACCCAAGAATGAATGAATGATTCTCTTTTTTCTGTGCTATGAAACCATGTTGATAGTTGCTCCTTAAATGTATGCCTGGGAAATTTTTGCTCCTCTAATTTCCCAAACCAAGTAATCTTTTTTTATTAATTTTATAATTATGATTTTTGACAGTACATATGCAAGAGTAATTTTTTTTACAACATTATCCCTTGTATTCATTTTTGCAAATTTTCCCCGCCCTCGCTCTACTCCCTCCCCTAGATGACAGGCAATCCCATACATATTAAATGTGTTACAGTTTAGCCTAGATACAATATATGTGTGTAAATCCAATTTTCTTGTTGCACGATAAGAATTGGATTCCGAAGGTATAATTAACCTGGGTAGAAAGACAGTAGTGCAAACAGTTTACATTCAATTCCCAGTGATCCTTCTCTGGGTGTAGCTATTTCTGTCCATCATTGAACACCTGGAAGTGAATTTGATCTTCTTTATGTTGAAGATATCCACTTCCATCAGAATACATCTTCATACAGTGTTGTTGAAGTGTATAGCAATCTCCTGGTTCTGCTGATTTCACTCAGCATCAGTTCATGTAAGTCTCTCCAAACCTTTCTGTATTCATCCTGCTGGTCATTTCTTACAGAGCAATAATATTTCATAACATTCATATACCATAATTTACTCAACCATTCTCCAATTGATGGACATCCCTTCACCTTCCAGTTTCTAGCCACTACGAAAAGAGCTGCCACAGACATTTTGGCACAAACAGGTCCCTTTCCCCTCTTTAGTATATTTTTGGGATATAAGCCCAGTAGTAGCACTGCTGGATCAAAGGGTATGCACAGTTTGATAACTTTTTGGGCATAGTTCCAAATTACTCTCCAAAATGGCCAGATTCTTTCACAACTCCACCAACAATACATTAGTGTCCCAGTTTTCCCACATCCCCTCCAACATTCATCATTATTTGTTCCCGTCATCTTAGCCAATCTGACAGGTGTGTAGTGGTATCTCAGAGTTGTCTTAATTTGCATTTCTCTGATCAGTAGTGATTTGGAACACTCTTTCATATGAGTGGAAATAGTTTCAATTTCATCATCTGAGAATTGTCTGTTCATATCCTTTGACCATTTATCAATTGGAGAATGGTTTGATTTCTTATAAATTAGGGTCAGTTCTCTATATATTTTGGAAATGAGACCTTTATCAGAACCTTTAACTGTAAAAAATATTTTCCCAGTTTGTTACTTCCCTTCTAATCTTGTTTGCATTAGTATTGTTTGTACAGAAATTTTTAGTTTGATGTAATCAAAATCTTCTATTTTGTGATCAATAATGATCTCTAGTTCTCCTCTGGTGATAAATTTCTTCCTCCTCCACAGGTCTGAGAGATAGACATCCTCTGTTCCTCTAATCTTTTAATGATCTCATTCTTCATGCCTAAATCATGGACCCATTTTGATCTTATCTTAGTATATGGTGTAAAGTGTGGATGCATATCTAATTTGAACATACTAATTTCCAGTTTTCCCAACAGTTTTTTTTTCAAATAATGAATTTTTAACCCTAATGTTGGTATCTTTGGATTTGTCAAAGACTAGATTTTGTCCTTTGTATCTAATCTGTTCCACTGATCGACTGGTCTATTTGTTAGCCAATACCAAATGGTTTTGGTGACTGCTGCTATATAATATAGCTTTAGATCAAGTACACCTAGACCACCTTCATCTGACTTTTTTTTTTCATAGTTCCCTTGAAATTCTCAACCTTTTATTCTTCCATGTGAATTTTGTTGTTATTTTTTCTAGGTCATTAAAATAGTTTCTTGGGAGTCTGATTGGTATAGCACTAAATAAATAGATTAGTTTATTATATTTTCTCGGCTTATCCAAGACCACTGAAAGTCTTTCCAATTATTTAAATCTGACTTTATTTTTGTGTCAAGTGTTTCACAATTTTGCTCATATAATTCCTGACTTTTCTTTGGTAGATGGATTCCCAAATATTTTATACTCTCAACATTTGTTTGGAATGGACTTTCTCTTTGTATCTCTTGCTGTTGGATTGTGTTAGTAATGTATAAAAATGCTGAGGATTTATGTGGATTTATTTTGTATCCTGCCACTTTGCTAAAATTCTGAATTATTTCTAATAGCTTTTTAGCAGAGTCTTTGGGGTTCTCTAAGTATACCATCATGTCATCTGTGAAAAGTGATAACTTGATTTCCTCATTTCCTACTCTAATTCCATGAATCTCTTTCTCGGCTCTTATTGCCGAGGCTAGAGTTTCTAGTGCTATATTGAAAAGTAATGGTGATAGTGGGCAACCTTGTTTCACTCCTGATCTTACTGGGAAAGGTTCCAGTTTATCTCCATTACATATGATACTTACTGATGGTCTTAAATATATGCTCCTGATTATTCTAAGGAATAGTCCATTTATTCCTATACTCTCTAGCATTTTTAGTAGGAATGGATGTTGGATTTTGTCAAATGCTTTTTCTGCATCTATTGAGATGATCATATGGTTTTTATTAATTTGATTATTAATGTGGTCAATTATACTAATAGTTTTCCTAATATTAAACCAGCCCTGCATTCCTGGTATAAACCCTACTTGATCATAGTGTATTATCCTGGGGATGATTTTCTGAAGTCTTTTTGCTAATATCTTATTTAAGATTTTAGCATCAATATTCATTAAGGAAATTGGTCTATAATTTTCTTTCTCAGTTTTCGATCGACCTGGTTTAGGTATCAGTACCATGTCTCTGTCATAAAAGGAGTTTGGTAGGACTCCTTCATCCCTTAATTTTTCAAGTAGTTTATATAACATTGGGGCTAATTGTTCTTTAAATGTTTGGTAAATGTAAAATCCATCTGGTCCTGGGGATTTTCTCCTGGGGAGTTGATTAATAGCTTGATCTATTTATTTTTCTGAAATGAGACTATTTAAGCAATTTGTCTTCTCTGTTGATCTAGGAAGCCTATATTTTTTGGAGGAAGTCATCCATTTCACTTAAGTTATCAAATTTATTGGCATAAAGTTGGGCAAAGTAACTCATTATTTCTCTATTTTCCTCTTCATTAGTGGAAAGATCCCCCCTTTTCATTTGTAAGACTAACAATTTGATTTTTCTCTTTCCTTTTTCTGACCAGATTTACCAAAGGTTTATCTATTTTGTTGGCTTTTTTATAAAACCAACTCTTGGTTTTATTTATTAATTCAATAGTTTTTTTTTTTTTAACTTTCAATATTATTGATTTCTCCTTTTAATTTTTGTATTTCAAGTTTGATTTTTGGTTGAGGGGTTTTAATTTGGTCTTTTTCTAGCTTTTTAAGTTGCAGGCCCAATTCATTAATCTTCTCTTTCTTTATTTTGTTCAAATAATCCTCTAAAGACATAAAAGTTCCCTATATTACCGCTTTAGCTGCATCCCACAGATTTTGGTATGATGTCTCATCATTGTCATTATCTTGGGTGAATTCATTAATTGTTTCTATAATTTGCTCTTTCACCCAGTCATTCTTTAAGATGATATTATTCAGTTTCCAATTACTTTTTGGTCTATTTACCCCTAACTTCTTACTGAATGTTGCTTTTATTGCATTGTGATCTGAGAAGAAGGCATTTATTATTTCTGCCTTCCTACATTTAATTTTGAGATCTTTATGTCCTAATATATGGTCAATTTTTGTATAGGATCCATGAACTGCTGAGAAGAAAGTGTATTCCTTCCTATCACCATTCAGTTTTCTCCACAGGTCTATCATACCTAGGTTTTCTAATGTTCTATTTACTTTTTTATTTCTCTCTTATTTGTTGTGTGGTTTGATTTGTCTAAATCTGAGAGTGCCAGGTTGAGATCTCCCACTATTATAGTTTTACTGTCTATTTCTTCTTGCAATTCTCTTAAGTTTTCCTTCAAAAAGTTAGATGCTATACCACTTGGTGCATATATGTTTAGTATTGATATGGTTTAATTGTTTATGTTACCTTTTAGCATGATATAGTTTCCTTCCTTATCTCTTTTAATTAGATCAATTTCTGCTTTTGCTTGATGTGAGATAAGGATGGGTACCCCTGCTTTTTTGGCTTTACCTGAAGCATAATAGATTCTGCTCCAACCTTTTACCTTTACTCTGTATATATCTTCCTGCTTTAAGTATGTTTCCTGTAAACAACATATTGTAGGGTTCTGACTTTTGATCCAGTCTGCTATCCGTCTCCATTTGATGGGAGAGTTCATCCCATTCACATTTACAGTTAAAATTACTAATTCTGTATTTCCTGCCATCATGTTATCCCCACATTATGCTTTTTACCCTTGACCCCCCCTGAACCACTTCCCAAATATTTAATTTACAGATCCCACTTGTGATGCGTAGCCCTCCCTTTTTAGTATCCCTCTTCCCTCCTTCCAAGTCCCTTCCCTTTTCTTGTTGCCCAGTGAAGGACCCCGCTGTGTGTCCTAGCAACTGCCCTGAGGTTTAAGAGTGAACAGTCAAAGCGACACAAAGCCAGCCTATGAATGCCATGGGGAGTGGATATAAGCAGCTGATGTGAAAAGCCCCTGCACTCAAACTAGAAGTGTCTGCCCAGAAACCACGGTCCCTATTTCAAAGGTTCAGCCTCTCTGGGAATTCCAAGGCTGCTAGAGTTCCACAGCCTCAGGCTATACCTGGAAATATGTGGATTAGATGTTACATTGGGCTGTGTCCCTGCTGTTTAGGCTTTTAAGTATCCCAAGGTGAAGCATGGGACAGCAGAAGGCAGCTTCACAGCCCTAATGAGATGTGTTAGGTCACTTCTGGATTGGGGCGGTTCTAGGATCTAGCTTTATATTTTAAAGTGGCTTGATTTCTCTTCTGAACTGCTGTTTTATAAGCAGAGAAGAGCTAACAGGCTGTGTCAGATTCCTCTATCTCAGTGGCTTCTCTGATCCCAGAGTTCTCCCCACCCCCATCAGCAGTGTGCTAGCACCCAACCATCTGTGCTGATCTTTTTTCTTCCTCCCTTTGGAACAGACCTTTTCTGTAGAGGCTCCAGATTCTCTTCAGCTGGTAAGTTGTCCTTGTGGTTTCTATCAGTCCAGCATTATTTTTGAGTCTGATTTAACTAATTGGTAATGAGGGAAAAGGGAGCTTACAAATTTGCGTGTATCTTCTCCGCCATCTTGGCTCAGCCCCCATTTTCCAATTTCTAGCAACTACAAAAAAAGCTGCCACAAACATTTTGGCACATATGGATCCCTTTCTCTCCTTTAAGATCTCTTTGGGATATAAGCTCAGTAGTAGCACTGCCGGATCAAAGGGTATGCAGAGTTTGATAACTTTTTGGGCATAGTTCCAAATTGCTCTCCAGAATGGCTGGATTCTTTCACAACTTTGCCAACAATGCATTAGTGTCCCAGTTTTCCCACATCCCCTTCAACATTCATCATTAGTAGTTCCTGTCATCTTAGCCAATCTGAGAGGTGTGTAGTGGTATCTCAGAGTTGTCTTAATTTGCATTTCTCTGATCAATAGTGACTTGGAACACTCTTTCATATGAGTGGAAATAGTTTCAATTTCATCCTCTGAAAATTGTCTGTTCCTATTGGAGAATGGCCAAACTAAGTAATCTTGTACTATTGATATTATCTCACTTTCACATCACTGACTCTGTAAGTGTCTAAGCTTGGATTTTAACTCATTTTCTCTTGATTCTAGATTTGGCACTCTATTGCAGCACCTAGTTGTTCCTACTCCCTTCAGGTCACAAAACAAGAACAAAAATAAAACAAACAAAAAAATCAAAACAAACAAACAAAAAAGCATAATATGGTGTGAAGGGCACTGGCTTTAGAATCAGACTATTTGAATCCATACTCCCACTCTATTCTTTAATTCTTGTTTCATGTTATACAATTAACATATCCATTGTAGGCTTCAGTTTCTTCACTTATAAAATGGGGGCAGATGGATTATGTTGTCCTTTGAAATCCATTCTAATCCATTATTCTTTGAATTAAAGTCACAAAGTCTTAACTTGGGGTATATAGACAGATCAATGAGTAGATTTCAAAGGATTCATGACTCAGATGACAAAAATAGACCTTAATTTTCACTAATCTTTCATTTTCTTTGTAATCCTATACTTTTAAAATTAGTTTTAGAACAGGACCTATAGGTTGCATTATGATACAAATGGTGTCAATGAAATATAAAAAGTTTTAAAACTTTTTAAAAACTCAACTTGATGGCCTCTTTCCCACAGCTCTCTACTGCCCTATACTGGAAAGTAGTAACTATACATTTTCTTGAGAAAGTATTACAACTCCAAATAATCCTTGTTATCCCAGGTTCCTTTAGAATATGGAACATTGGAACATAGAAGGTACATCAATTTTCTAATTTAAAATATAATGTCTGGGATATACGCATATGCATACATATACATCTATGTACATAGATGTATGTACATTTATATGAATATATATATATATACATCTATGTAATAGATGTACATTTATATGAATATATATATATATATATATATATATACATGTGTATATATATTAGTGTAAGTATATATCCAGTGTTTGTGCATTAGAGAGATACAATGCTATGTCATTCTACCATGCCTCCATTTACCCCATAATTAAATTACTACACATGAAGTAGAGTTATCTTTTTAAACTTTGGGAGATGAGTAATGTCTTATGTTGACTTATTCTGATTGCTATCCGATTTCTATTTCAGGTAAATTTATATTATTATATATATATATATATATATATATATATATATATATATATGTGTGTGTGTGTGTGTGTATATATATATATATGTATATATATATATATATATTTCACCTCTAATCTGAATATTAAACACAGAATAGGGAGAGAAACTATAGGGAGATAGAGAAAAACTAATTGTGTAGACTGGGAAAGTGAATTGACTTGGAAAACTGTATGAAAGAAGCTGGACAAATGATCTGGAACTCAGGGTAAGACAGGCACTAGAAAGCAGGTAGGATATAGTCTGTAGATGAGTTGGCATCTAAAATGCCATGAGCAAAGTATTGGAATTAAACAATTCATTGTAGAAGAATGAATATGTGATATTTGAAAGGAAGGGTAGATTCTGTTCCTTGGGTCATAGAATTATAGATCTAAAACTAAAGAGAAAAGAAAGATTATTCAAATTTTTTCATTTAACTCATTAAGAAGATGAGGCCCAAAGAGGAGCCTTACTTTTGGGTTGTATAAATATCATCATATGTGGTATTTGAACCCCTGTTTTCTAAGTCAAAATTCAGTACTTTTCTTCCAAGCATATTTCAATGAAATGGGTGGAAATTACATTATTTTCTATTTATCTCCACTATGAGAATATAAATAAAATAAGCTTATTTCCCCCTAAAATTTACTTTAAAAATAAAGTATGGGAAATAAAAATTATAATTTACTATTCTATTTAATTGTTGGCATAAAAGGCTCATTTATTTGCACTATTTGTTCCTCTTCTTTTATAAGATTTAGGATGATTTGGAGCAAAGAGGTCTACTCTTCTTATTTGTTCCTGCTTCAGAGTCCCTCAGTTCAAGGACGCCCATTGGGCCCAGGGGCCCAATGAACACAACATTTTGTAAATTCATATTCTTTATTCAATTTGAAAAATGGATTGCATTTGTAGGTCACTAGAGATTACTGATTGTTTTCAGTAGATCCAGTGATGATTAGAAGAACAGAGGTAGTCAAAGTAGTTATTTGATCTCTTATAAAGTCAGAAAGCATTTCATAAGCCTGTTAGTTACCTGAGCCCTCTACATGTAAGTCTGATTATTCACCAGTTTGATGGAGATAGGCATTAGCTGTAGTTCTCCAAAAAGGCATGTGCCTATGATTATTCATAGGTTGGCAAAGACTCAGAGCTCTGTCCAAAAGATCAATTGATTGTCAAAGGATAAGAATGTGAAATGTGGATCCTTCTGTTTAGTGGGGCATGGATAGGTGTTTGACTCTCAGGCCAAGATCATTTTTCTGCCCCTTGATTATTATAAATATGAGAACTCTTTGTTTGCCTTGCATGAAGCAATATCATCTCCACTATCTCATCTATCAACAATATCATCAGCCATGAAGATGTTTAATTATATCTTTATTCTTCTTTTTTTTCTGGCCTTCCCTCTACCAGGTAAAAATAGATTTTTTTCTGGGTTGTTTGCTATAGAAAACATAGGAAAGGTTGCATCTGAAAAATGAAACAGTTGCATAAAGAGCCAGAAGGAATTTGAATTCTAGTCCAGAAACTTTCATTATTAAAATTCATGACCTTGGGGCTACTTATTTAGTGTCATTATATCTTAGTTCCCACATCTATAAATAATGATAATTAAATATAACTTATCTACTTAACAGAGTTATTATAAGTATCAAATGAGGTGATGTGAATAAGATAATTTTAAAAGTAGTGTTATAAAATATGAAGGCATAATAATTATTACTAATATGACTATTACTCTGAAGACATGTACTCTTATGGGGAAGAGGAAAATAATACTAAAGAATTTTATTTATTTATTAAACATTGGAATATCATTTTATTATAAGTTAATCACATCTATAATATGCAAGCTCAGATATGGGATTGCTGGTATTCTCTATCTTGCCTCCTAGTCTTCGCATCTGCTGATGCATTGGGGACTCAAAATAATGACCCTCCTAAATGAGTCCTACCTGTTAGCCAGACCAGTAACTGTCAGATTCCAACTCTAGATCTCTGTGTTACCTCTTTCTACCTTAGCAGATGACAGTTAACCACTTGGTTCAGGGTACTCTCTTCTAGGCAGAAAGGAGATTTGACACACTTAGCCTAGCATGTACTATAAGATCTCACTCAGCTCTATGTCTATGTTCCTATGTTTCACTGGAAGCCTTTAAAAGTGGTTAACAATTTCAGAGCTCTATCTAACACAATAGACAAGTAGTATTTTTAATCACCCATTGTTCTTTAAAAAATACCAAGTTGTCTAAATGAACTATAATCAGGCACAAGAGGTGAAGTGATAGAAACAAATGGCTCTCAAAATGATCATGTAAATTGAAGCAAAATCCATTATTCATCCAGGTCCATTCCTAACATACATCATAGTCAATTTAGAATAAAAAGGAATTATAACAAAATATTTTGAGGCTTCCTTGATTTCTTGTTAGTGATTTGAAATTTGAGCACCTTAGCAATTTTTATTTCATATGCAGGACCCAAAAAGACCATCAGTTATATCTGGAGATAGAAAAATAACGGAAGTCTATGGGTCTAGTTAAAAAAGGTATATTGTAGCATGTGTAGGACAGAAGGATAAAAATTAATTTATATAATATATAATATATATATACATAATATATAATATAAATGAATTTTCTTATATACTTTTGCATTGAGGTATCTAATCTAAAATCATGGCTCATGAATAAGATATATTTCAGCTGTTATTATGTTATATGCATTGAAAGTATCATTGAAGTATCACAACAGTCTATACTTTATAATATTCTTGATTCAATGAAGAAGAAAACAAGAATAATCACCTTGTTAAGCCTCTCACAATACTGCAGTGTGGGCTTTTACTCTACTTCTTTCTATCTTTTGGGTGACTCTAGATATTGATTATTTTGGAGGTCATATCAGAAAATCAGGTGATGTGTTTGTATTCCTCTGGCTGACTTTCTGTTGGTCTGTAGTTAGGTCATCTGCAGATTTCAAGACTAAAAAGAAGAGCAAAGAATCCAAATGATGATGGCATTAAGATCTAGAGATACTGAGTGAGAGCCTATTATCTGCTGTACCACAACAGCTTAATCCTCCATCACATGAAAAGATTATTTAAAAGTCACAGATGTTTCATAGATCCATCATAGATCCATCATAGATGCATCATAGATGATCCATTTCATCATTGTGTTCCCATGAGGAATTCTGTACATGTGGTGAGACCACTAATAACCAATGGATCTACTTATCTGGGGAATAAATAGGAGTATTAATCAAGTAACAGTGTGACTTATCATTGTTCATAAGCTTCCCTATAAGAGGCATAAGTTTAGTTATTTTTAAATCATTTTTATTGGAAATATCTAAATAGGATAGCCTAGGAGAAATGCTACTGGTCTGTGATAATCCTAATGAAGTAGTTTGCTCCCTATTTAAAATGATGCCATATAATTAGAGCCAGTTTGTTATAAGCTCCTAGGACTATAATGCACAACTATCCCCTTGGACTCGTGGCCTGTAGTAATAGAGCAAAAATATTTGGAGTGGCATTTTGGGATTGTGCTAGGGTCACTCTCAAATGTAAAACAATATGTTTTAATGATAAAGTGGAATCTTAGAACATGATAAACCAAAAGAAGGGGAAGGGGTAGCTACAAATGTCCTTCTTAGGACAAAAGAGGCCTGATCAAAAATGTTTCTTTGTCATGACAGCTAAATCTGTGAGGTTGCTAAGAGACAACAGGTAATGAGGAACTGAATGGATAGTCTGAATATTTGTGTAAATTCCAATGTAGTTCAGCACATGCATGATTTCATAGACATACATACATAGGTATATGCATGTGTACAATATTTAATATATTACTGCATTAGGCACTGTATTATACATAGCAAATATATATTTATTGCTTTTACTGAGTTTATATTCTATTAAGATGAGGAGATATATAGGTGGGGGAACAAAAAGATTATATGTGGAGAGGGAGAGCAAGAACAATTGAAAAATCAGGAAAGGTTTCCTGAGGAGGTGATCACTGAGTTGAACCATGAATAAATCGAAAGACTAGTAAATTAAAGACTGAAAAAATGAAATGAAGACATGTGGGATAGTTTGTGCAAAAGAAAAGAGGTAAGGGTTAAAAACCCAAGTTTAGGGAGCCACAAGTAGCCTAGCTTATCTAGAATAAAGACTATGAAGAAGAATGATGTGAAATAAATCTATATTTATGATGAATAAATATTGAAACGATGAATGATACTGAAAGGATTTCTGATATATATGATAATAAATAGTATATATTTTATCATAGAGACAATAGGGGATGAATGAAAGTATTTGAACAGAGAAGTGACATTGTCAGACCAACGATTTAGGAATTAATTTCTGTAGCACTGCAAGACTTCCAAAGGGTTAGGATAAAGTTATTTTTTAAAAATTATGGGACATGTCTTTCTGGCATCATCCCTATCCACTGATCACTTCCTCATGAATTTTAAAAACTCGAAATCACGAATTTTCTCTGCCACAATTGCTAGAGAACTGAACTTGGAGTTCAGAAGGTCCAAACTGAAATATTCTCCAAAGTAATTAATAGATATGTGACCCTGGGCTAGTCTCTTAGCTGCTCTGTATTTCAATTACTTCTTTTATGAAAAGGGATAAAACTTCAAGTGATTATTTTAAGGATCAAAAGAAACAATTTAAAGCTATTTGCAAAATTCAAAGGGCTACATAAATATTAGCTGTCATTGTTTTTATTGCCTCCACTATCACCACTATCATTATTATAATTATTCTTTTCATTGAGATTTTTATCTCTTTCCAGACTATGGTTGAACATTTTAGCTCATGTGATATCCAATAACATAATGATGAATAAACCATAAAGAAGGTGGCAGTTCACCATTTGGTCCTAATTTCATTGATTCAGAAACTAACAGCTTTAGTCACTGTTAATACTTCTTTGCACCCAATAAACATTTTTCTTTGTTCTCCCTTTCTAAACACAACCAAATGAATTAGGTCTAATAACATTTTTGAGATTAATATTTAACTCTATGACCAATGGTATTTTCTTATAAGTTAACAAATTCCACCTCAATGGATCCTTCAATTTCAAAAATGTATATTTTATATTTCACAGGAGACCAGATTCTCACAACTTAAAAGATGGTACAACTGGAAAAATAAAATAAGTTTTCAACAGCAGTTCTCTCTCTAGTATAACAACACCATGGTGATTGCTGTGTATCAGTTCACAAAAGGGCACCATTTAATCTCTGCTCCTTTGTCAAGGGTGGTCTAGTTCAAAGCTTCTCAGGCAGAGTATTGCACACATAATGTTGACCCAATATAAACTTAGATTTTATATATATATATATATATATATATATATATATATATATATATATATATATATATATCATCTCTATGTTTTTGTGCACATATTGGGTTGATGTGACATATGTGGTAAGAGATTATAATCTATGGTGTACAACAATAACTGTCAAGACTTTCAAAGACAGACTAAAAAGAATGGAATATTGACAGCAGCCCAAACTGAACATTTATATAAAAAATTATAACAATAATGATATTTAGCATTTTGTAACACTCTAAATTTGGCAAATAACATTATGTATTATAATTTCATTTGATTTTCACAACATCCCTGTGAAGTAGATGTTATTATTATCCACATTTTATAAATGAGAAAACTAAGGTTGAGAGAGTTGAGTTGCTTACCACAAGTCACAAAGCTGGTGAGTGCCCAAGATAGGATTTGGATTTCTCCAAGTTTAGTGAGCAAAGTGAGAGAATGGAGCAGCTTTGGGAATTTGCTCTGTGGAAGTTGGGCTCAAGAAAATAGATCATGTCTTTAATTAATGAAAATTTGTTAGTTATGTCACAGAAATAAGAGAGGAACAAGAGGTGGAGCTCAAAGGTTAAAATAAAATAGAAGGTACTGAATGAAGAAGGTGAGAGAAAAAGGAAAAAGCAATGACTAAGAAGTCAAAGAGAGACACATTAAATTGAAATAGGATACCTGTACTTAGGAGCAATTTATACCTTGTGTTTAGTTCTATAGTGGAGATGAACTGTTTCTTTTCTTTTTTTTATTAATTTTATAATCATACATTTTTGACAGTACATATGCATGAGTAATTTTTTTATAACATTATCCCTTGTATTCATTTTTTCCAGATTTTCCCCTCCCTCCCTCTACTCCCTCTCCTAGATGACAGGCAATCTCATACATTTTACATGTGTTACAGTATAACCTAGATATAATATATGTGTGTAAATCCCATTTTCTTGTTGCACGTTAAGTATTGGATTCCGAAAGTATAAGTAACCTGGGTAGATAGACAGTAGTGGTAACAATTTACATTCACTTCCCAGTGTTCCTTCTCTGGGTGTAGTTGTTTCTGTCCATCATTGATCAGCTGCAAGTGAGTTGGATCTTCTTTATGTTGAAAATATCCACTTCCATCAGAATACATCTTCATACAGTATTGTTGTTGAAGTGTACAGCGATCTTCTGGTTCTGCTCATTTCACTCAGCATCAGTTGATATCTCTCCAAGCCTCTCTGTATTCCTCCTGCTGGTCATTTCTTACAGAGCAATAATATTCCATAGCCTTCATATGCCATAATTTACCCAACTATTCTCCAATTGATGGATATCCATGAGGTGAACTGCTTCTTGAAGTTTCTGATTTGATTCTATATGAAGTGATATTAGTGAGGAATCCTAGTTTTGGGCTAGTCAAGGGATTATAATAAATGTCTTATTCTAAAAACAGGATTAAATCTTATCTAGCCAACTTGCATAAGGATATTTTGTTCTCTTATGAAATGTATCTGAAAAGTGATGAGAGGCTATGGAAGCAGTAGGTAACAACTGTCTCTCTGTAGGAGCAGAAATTACAATGCACTTAAGTTTGTTGCAAAGGGGTAAATTTCTGTGCTTAGAAACTCAAACAGAACAGTATAACTCTGAGTGACAAATGCCTCTGGTTCTGCTTCATAAGCTTAGACTGAAGGATAAAGTTTATGCCTCTTACCTGAAATGTTACCTAGGCTTGAAATCAGGTTCCAAACATTTAGTGTCTGGAAACAGAAGGAAGGGTTAGGGTTACCACACAAACTAGGTATAGTGATACAGTGATAAAATGAGTCATAGTAGAACAAACATGGCTTAAAATACTGACTGTGACACTATCTATGAAATTTCATTGTATTTCTGTGTGTGTGTGTGTGTGTGTGTGTGTGTGTGTGTGTGTGTGTGTGAAAAATTCATGGAGAATGCTGATTTTCCATTCTGATGAGTTTGGGAATCAAGCTCCTGATGATTGATTGAAAAGGGTTTCTTAGGCTAGCAAAAATCTGTGATTTACTTTCACATAGGCTAATAACAATATCTTAGGGCAGCTAGGTGGCGCAGTGGATACAGAACAAGGCTGAAGTCAGGAGGACCTGAGTTCAAATCTGATCTCAGACACTTAACGCTTCCCAGCTGTGTGACCCTGGGCAAGTCACTTAATCCCAATTGTCTCAGGGGAAAAAATATCCTGGCATTGACTTGTAGAGACCTATTTCTTTACATAAGCTAGAATAAAAAAAAAAAGAAATATACTTTCATGTTACAATCAAATCATACTAGGGCTTACCTATAAATCAAGTTGTAGGGAATGTGAAAGAGACTAATCTCTATAAAATTCATATTTACATTGGTCATTGTAATAATGTATCATATTTTGTATGCAAGTGTGCATTTTATATGAAACATATTTTCATAATACATAGCATTTACTCCTTATTTCAGCCAGGATAAGTGAGCTAGATAGAAGAGAAGTAGTTAGTAATCTCAATTGCTTTTTCTTCCCTGAAGCTAGATTTGGCTTGGATGATGGTGTTCTGGATGCCTCCACCTGCTGGAAGATTTTGGGCCATTGCAGAATAATTTGTTATGAAGATGAAATGCAAATTGGCTCATGTCCTGCTCCTAAAAAAATGTGCTGCATATATCAACCAATAAATAGAGATGATTGAAAAAAAAAATCTTGATAAAGGATAAACATGATCACTGGCCCCAGGAGAAAAGAAACATATTGGAACCATCACAAGTAGGATCTCAGTAATAAAGATGAAAAAATTACCTGAATTGCTCTCTGTCTGTGTATCTGTTTATCACTTATGCAAAAGATATGAATCAAGTGTTTTTCATAAACTTACTATATTTATTGACTCTTTCATATCAGGAAAAGTGTGTCAAAGGAAAGGAGTCAGATTTACTCCAATTTGCATACATTTTTCTTTTTAGATTTGTATCTCTTGTCAGGTTTAAGCTATAAAATTATGCTTGTTTGTTTTTTCCATCCTTCATGTTTCTGACTAACCTCAATCAATCCCAGCAAAGGGTTCGCATAGCACACCTTATTCTATTTATGAAAATAATCTCTGGAAAATAACGGGATGTGGTAATTGTTATATGCCTAGCCAAAATCTATGTCCTCTTTTAAATGGTCTCAAAACACTTTAAATCAGATATTTTGATACCAATCTATTGTTAAGCCATTTTTATTGGTGGAAACCAAACCAGTTCTCTCAGCCTCCATATTGCCTTTTCAGGTTTCAAGAAGGGGATGTCTCTTTTAATGATGATGCTTAATAGATGTTCCCTACTTTGGTATATCCTTTATTCCTAATTCATCCTAAAAATTATCAGAATAATATTATTCTCCTTTTCAACAACATCCAGTAGTTACTGTTAAGAAAAGAGAAACCAGTCATCTTACAGCATTGTTATTATAGTGTACAATGTTCTCTTGATTCTATTCACTTCACTTTGCATCAGGGCACATAAGTCTTTCCAGATTTTTTCCGAAACTTGTCTGCTTATCATTTCTTATAGCACAATAGTATCACATTACATTCATATACCACAATGTGTTTAGTCACTCCCTAATTGATATACCTATCTTTAATTTCCAATTCTTAACCACTAGAAAAGTTTCTGTATAGTTTCCCTTTTCTATGATCTTTGTGTGATATGAACTTAGAAACACCATTACTGAATAAAAGGATATGAGCAGCTTCATTTGTCTTTATGTACAGCTTAACTGGAAAATGCTTAACAAAATAAAAAAATTAAATATGAAACAGAAAAAGAAAGAAAAGAATTATATTACGAGCGGCAGCCTGTGCTAAGGAATGGAGGAAAAATATGGAATGTCATGTAAGAGGAACATTAAAAAAGGTTGGTTTGATATAAAAGTATATTGTATAAAATTGACTAGTATAAAATTGACTAGTATAAAATCAGACTAGAGATTTTGAAGTCAGAATTTCAAGGGATTTAAATGTTACATTCAAACTTTCTTCATTTTATACTTGAGGTAATAAATAAATCCTACATGTCCTTGAGAATAGGAGTGACATGATAAAATCTGAACTTTAGGAAATTAAAAATAATAAGGAAGATATATTTGCAAAGGAAAAGATGAGTTAGGAAGACTATTAGAATTCTCTAAGTAAATGTGATAAACATCTTTAATGTTGTGGGGAGATTTTAAAAAGATGTTGTAAGCATATTGAACAAAATTTACAACAAATGAGATATGGAGTAAGGTAGGGAAAGTGAAAAATCAACTTGTCAATGTTGATAGTGTTGCCCTTGAGGGAATCAAAACAAATTTGAAAGAAAATGGCTTTTAAAAGAAATTTTGTTTTAGAAATTATGAGATTAATATGTCTACTTTAGAAGATCATACTCAAATTTGAAGAGACTAACTTTAGTAAGGAAAAAGCAACCATATCTTTATCGTCTATTATATGCCAGGTAATTTGCTAAGCTTTTTAGAAATATGATCTCCTACCACTATACACTTCTCAGATTGGCTAAGATAATAGGAAAAGATAATGATAAATGTTGGAGGGGATGTGGGGAAACTGGGACACTGATACATTGTTGCTGTAACTGTGCACGGATTCAGCTATTCTAGAGAGCAATTTGGAACTATGGTCAAAAAGTTATCAAACTGTGCATACCCTTTGATACACAGTGTTTTTACCAGGTTTATATCCCAAAGAGATCTTAAAGGAGGGAAAAGGACCCACATGTGCAAAAAGGTTTGTGGCAGCCCTTTTTGTAGTTGCAAGAAACTGAAAACTGAGTGGATGCCCATCAATTGGAGAATGGTTGAATAAATTATGATATATGAATGTTATAGAATATTATATACTTCAACAACAATACTATATGATGATCAGTTCTGGTGGACATGGCTCTCTTGACAATGAGATGATTCAAATCAATTCCACTTGTTCAGTGATGAAGAGAACCATCTACATCCAAAGAGAGAACTGTGGGAACTGAGTGTGGACCACAACATATCATTCTCACTCTTTCTGTTATTGTTTGATTGTATTTTGTTTTCTTTCCCAGTTTCTTTTTTTTCCTTCTTGATTTTTCTTGAGCAACAAGATAATTGTATAAATATATACACATATATTGGATTTAAAGTATTTTAATATATTTAACATGTATTGGATGACCTGCTAGCTAGTGGAGGGGATGGGGGTAAGGAGGAGATAATGTGGAACAGAAGGCGTCGCAAGGGTCAATGTTGGAAAAATTACCCATGCATATGTTTTGTAAATAAAAAGCTTTAATAAATTTTTTTAAAAGAAATATGATCTTATTTGGTCCTCACAAGTCTGGTGACTAGTATTATCCAAGTGCTATTTTTATCTCCATTTTATACTTGAGGAAATGGAGGCAAACCAAGGGTAAGTAAAATGAAGGTTTATAGAGGTAATGCTTGTATGAAGCCATTCAACTCAAGTCTTTCTGATTCTAAGTACAAGAGTCTAGCCAATGTACCACTTAAGCGTATCAGATATTAGCCATTCAATTTATAGAAGATAGATTTAAAAGATAGGTGTCAAAAAGTTAAGAGGTAGATGTGAGAAAACATAGGTGATTAAAATACCTGAAATGCTATTTTTTAGGAGTCGATATGCCAAAGGGAGGAGAGATAAAGAATGACATATTAAAGATATGATGTCTTTTTAATTTTTAAGTGGTTCTACTCACTTTACTTAGCATCAGTTCATGTATGTTTCTTTGACCTTTCTGATCATTTCTTATAGAATAATATTCCATAACATTCTATAATAGACAAAATAACTTATAAAAGTAGGCCTCTTAAAAATTGTTCTCTTTTTTAAGGATGACAAAGATCAGAGAATTTAGGGGAGGAACAGGAATAGAGTCAGTAGGTAAAAAATACTAACATTTAGAAGCATGTGTCTGCATGCATATGTGTGAGTTTGGGGAGGTATTGTGATTTATGTGTGTGTGTGTGTGTGTGTGTGTGTGTTTGTATGTGTGTGTGTGTGTGTGTGTGTGTGTGTGTGTGTGTGTGTAGCTTCCTGGTCAACTGAGGACATAAAAGGCCTGTTATGTGAGTTGGGACCCATCACACTAGGAGTTACTGAGAAGAGGTGAGTCATTACACTTTGCTCTATTTGGAAGTTCGGTGTCATGTCTATTCAAACTAAGTCCTGTAGTATCCTTATTGAATACCCTTTTGTGGCAATGTCTAAGTAAATCGTCATTTGTTAACTGTTAAGTGATAAGTTCTGTAAGAGTGCTTCATTTTGTTTAAATATCCAACATAAGCTAATGGTGGCTTGTCCTTAATCAGGTACTTCTCTAAATCACCATGGTTCAATTTTGATTATCTGTTAAAAATATTCATTAGTATGAAGTGACACAAGATAAATTGCCTGTATACATTGAAACTTTCTAAGATTTATCAAAAATTCGACTATTCTATGGTTGTAGATGTGGATATCATGGGTAATTCATTTAGGGTTTTTCTAGTTCTAAAATGAAAACAAGAAAAATTAAGTTTTGATATAGATAGAACTATACCCTTGCAATATAACCCATGGATGTATCATGAATTTTCTCCTAATTTAGATAGACATGCAATTAATATGGGGAGGAAATAAAAAGTCACAGAAGACTATTCCATTTTGATCCTATATATTGATAAAAATGTGGTCACCGAAAAACTGTAACATTTCAGGATATTGGCTAACCTGACACTACTCAATATTCACAGTGATGAAAGATTGTAAAGACAGAGTCTTATAATCATTGACTAAGCATAGAAAAGCTAAATCACGGGATCCCCCAGAAAGCACATGATCTTAGTTAGGGTGTATAAAGTGTTATCCCCTGTTCCTCTTCTCCTTTTCTTATTACTAAACTTTCTACTGTCTCTTACTAAACATAACTATTTAGTATCAGGAGTGTTGGGTACCAGGATTTTTGTTATGGTGAATTTGAATAACTTCAATCTTTATGTCTCTTGCATTATAAATTCCCGTCAAATCTTTAATCGTTTAGGCTGTTATTATTTTTTAATAGTCCTTTGCTGTTGTTTTTACTCCATAAGTAAAGATTGCCATAGAAAAATCTTTGCTTCAAAAAAACTATAAAAATGGCGATTATTTTTATTACTTGGTGTTTTTCTTAATAGTTGTATTTATATACTTTTCTATTTCTATTTTAGATTTGGTTGCAAAACAATCAGTAAACTTCATTATTTATTGCTGTTGTTTTAAGAGTGCCTCTAACAACTTTGTATTATGTAAAGTTTACATTTGTCATTGTAGATTAGGCACACATTTATTATATGTTTGACTCTATAAATTGAGATCCTTTGCTTTTTTGAAATTTATCCTTCAAATATTTGTTGTGAACATGGAATAAACTATTCAATTTGGCTATTTAATGTTTGAAGTTTTTCTCTTCAATTCTTTTTTTTTTTTTAATCATGTTTTACGGCAGAAACTAGGCATGGACCCACATTTAGCACCACATACTAAGATAAGATCAAAATGGGTCCAAGGTTTAGGCATAAAGAATGAAATAATAAATAAATTAGAGGAACATAGGATAGTTTACCTCTCAGGCTTGTGGAGGAGGAAGGAATTTGTGTCCAAAGGAGAACTAGAGACCATTATTGATCACAAAATAGAAGATTTTGATTACACCAAATTAAAAAGTTTCTGCACAAGCAAAATGAATGCAAACAAGATTAGAAGGGAAGTAACAAATTGGGAAAACATTTTTTATAGTTAAAGGTTCTGATAAAGGCCTCATCTCCAAAATATACAGAGAATTGACTGAAATCAAGCCATTCTCCAATTGATAAATGGTCAAAGGATATGAACAGAAAATTTTCAGATGATGAAATTAAACCTATTTCCACTCATATGAAAGAGTGTTCCAAATCACTATTGATCAGAGAAATGCAAATTAAGACAACTCTGAGATATCATTACACACCTGTCAGATTGGCTAAGATGACAGAAACAAATAATGATGAATGTTGGAAGGGCTGTGGGAAAACTGGGACACTGATGCATTGTTGGTGGAGTTGTGAAAGAATCTAACCATTCTGGAGAGCAATCTGGAATTATGCCCAAAAAGTAATCAACATGTGAATATCCTTTGACCCAGCAGTGCTACTACTGGGCTTATACCCCAAGGAAATTCTAAAGAAGGGAAAGGGACCTGTATGTGCCAAAATGTTTGTGGCAGCCCTTTTTGTAGTGGCTAGAAACTGGAAAATGAATGGATGTCCATCAATTGGAGAATGGTTGGGTAAATTATGGTATATGAATGTTATGGGATATTATTGTTCTGTAAGAAATGACCAACAGGTGGAATACAGAGAGGCTTGGGGAGACTTACATCAACTGATGCTGAGTGAAACGAGCAGAACTAGGAGATCATTATACACTTCAACAATGATACTGTATGAAAATGTATTCTGATGGAAGTGGATATCTTCAACATAGAGAAGAGCTAATCCAATTCCAATTGATCAATGATGGACAGAATCAGCTACACATCCAGAAAAGTAACACTGGGAAATTAGTGTAAACTGTGAGCATTTTTTTTTTGTTTTTCTTCCCAGATTATTTTTACCTTGAGAATACAATTCTTCCTTTGCAACAACAACAACAAAATTCACATATATATATTGTACCTAGGATATACTATAACATATTTAATATGTATGGGAATGCCTGCCATCTAGGGAAGGGGGTGGAGGGAAGGAGGGGAAAAATTAGGAACAGAAGAAAGTACAAGGGGTAATATTGTAAAAAAAATTACCTATGCATATGTACTGTCAAAAAATTTTATAATTATAAAAAATTAATAAAATCATGTTTTAAATAGTTTATGTATTTCAGCTTGAAGTGATTTTTGTTTCTTTGTTATTCACAGATTCTCTCTATTAATCATTAAGTGTCTATATTAAAAAAATTTAAACAGTTTTTTGTACAACTTCTGCCATTTTGAGGTGTTAATTTTCTAATGTACCATGATCTGTAGTTATCTTCTTCAAGCTTGTATCTATATCAATTGTTTTTATTTCCACAGAAATAAAGTATTTAATAATAGCTTACATTTGTCTTTTTCTTTTCCTCCTGCCAAGGTTTTATCCACTTTATTTTTTTTTATTCTAAATATTATCTCTCTCTGTATGTCTCCTGATTTTCTACTTCTTGGAAAGATTCTACTTGATTAAGATTTTTTTTTCTATTCCACAGTTCTGTATTTTTTTTTAAATTTGACTGAGAATTATAAATTTTAAAAACCTAAATCACTCGATTCAATAGTTTGTTTATTTATTTGGTTTTGCTGAGCCAATTGTGGTTAAATGACTTGCCCAGGTTCACACAGCTAGGAAACTTTAAGTATCTGAAGCCAGATTTGAACTCATGTCCTCTTGACTTCAGGGCTGGTGCACTATCCACTGCTCCACCTAGGTGCCCAATAGTTTATTTTTAAGTGACTATTTGGAATCAATTTATGATTTCTTACTTTTCTTCAATGATGCCTGTACCATTTCTTTTCTTTTTTTTTTTTGCTTTATTCAAACAATTTTGCTTCAAGTTCCTTCATACTACAATTTTTGTTTAGTATCTTTATTCATCATAGAGTTTCTACTCAATCTTACCTTTAATTTTAAAATCTTATTTGCTGGTGTTTCTGCTTCTGTTCTTAATTTTACATCATTGTTTTATAGCTTATATATATATATATATATATATATATATATATGTTATATAGCTTAACATTCACTTTGGGTCCTATATTTCAGTTGACATATAAGCTTTTAGGTCTTTTACTTATAAATTCTTCAGTCCCTCACATTCAAAGATTTGAGGGCTTACAGACAAGTCTGAAACACAAAAATACTTTGAAGGGAGAATAGTTGTCCCAGATTGTTTTCCTTTCATCTCTGTCTTTTTATTGACCAAAATTCAACTATTTCTTAATACTGAGACCTGAGTTATGTTTTCTCTGATTATTTCAGATTCACTAATAGCTTCATAATCTTTGAAAAACAGTTGAGTAAGTTCCACTTATTACATCATGTCAAGATTGTTTCAGCTTTGGAAAACCTTTCACCACCTATTGCCAATCTTCCTTTAAGTCCTATATAGACATATAATGGAAGGAAGGGATTTTGTAGTAAAAGCAAAGTTCACTTTCAATTAAATAAAAGAAAATTATTAAGCATCTAATTTGTACAAGATACTGTTGTTATGCTGTAGAGCTGCAAAGATTAAAAAAAAATATTCAATTCCTCCATCCAAAGAGAATATAGACTAGTGCAGGAAGGCATAATGCAAATTATACAAAATAATGCAAATTAGAACATAACACAGGAAAAGTTTTTGTTTTCTTTTCATTGCTACATATAATATTTCTAGTATAATTTTGAATAATAGTTGAGACAAAGGGTATCTTTTTTTCACTCCCGATCTTATTGTAAATGCTTATCATCATTATATATAATGCTGCTGATAGTTTTTCATAGCTGTGTTTTGTGGCTCTGAGGAGGGAGATTGAGATCCCCAACTATTATCTTTTTTTTGCCTATTTCTTCCTTTAACTGATAACTTTTTCTCTAAGAATTTGGATGGTATATCACTTGGGGCATATATTTTTAAAGCTGATATTACTTTATTTTCTGTGATATCTTTTAATAAAATGTCATTTCTTTCCTTATCTCTTTTAATTTTATTTTGGCTTTTGCTTTATCTTAGATAAGGATTCCTAACCCTCCTTTTTTTTTCTTTCAGCAGAAACATACCATATTTTTCTCTACCCTCCTACATTAATTTTGTATGTATCTGTCTGCTTCAAATGTGTTTCTTGTAAACAGTATAATGTTGGAATCTGATTTTAAATCTTCTCTGCTATCTGCTTTCATTTTATGAGACAGTTAATCCCATTTACATTCACAGTTATTATTACTAGTTGTGTATTTCCCTCCATCATATTTTCTCCTCATTTCTAATTTTTTTTCTTTTTTTTTCGGCCTATCCCTTTTCATTAGTGTTTTGCTTCTGATCACCTCCCTCAATCTTTCCTCCCTTTTATTACCTCTCCTCCTTTCTCTTACTCTTTCCTCCTATTGATTCTGCCATCCCTTCTATCCACTTCTTCCCTTTTCTTTCCCACCCCTTTTTTCTTTTTACTTCCCTAAAAGGTAAAATAAATCTCTATCGTAAGTTTCATAAAATGTTCATCTTCCTCTCTGCTTTCCCTCTACTGTAACAGATTTTTCTCCCCTTCATATCATTTTTACCCCATTTTTCTTCTTCTTTCCTTTTCTACTATTACAATCCTTTTTCTACCCCTTCATAATTTTATACCATCACATCAAAGTCAACTTACAACCCCACATTACATCTATGTATACTACTTCTAACTGCCCTAATAATAATATAATTCTTAAGAGTTACACGTATCATGGAGGGATGTATGTATGTAAATAGTTTAATTTTTAAATACCATGTGTTTTTTATTTCATGCTTCCTTTTTATATTTCTGTGCTTCATTCACCAAGCTATTTAATTTTTTTCTTCTGAATTTTTTCAGGCAATCAGAATTAAACAACTTGTCCAGGGTGCTATCTGATATGGCTAGCTTTGAATTCAACTATTTATGACTCCAGAGCCAGTGTTCTACCCACTGTGAGACCTTGCTGTTGCATTATTGTTTTTCATTTTGCTTTGTTTACTTTTTTCTCCTAAAATTTTTCTACTTCTTTTATTCTTATTTGAATTTATAAATTATTTTAGTGCTATGCTCACTTTTTTTTTTCTTTTTACTTTTACAGTTTTTCTTTTTGTTTGATTTTTCTCTCTCAATATGATTCAGAAGAAAATACATAAAAAAGTGAATGTACATGTGTAATCAAAAAATTTGTTTTTATATATAACTGGGGGAAATTTTTAGCTTTTTCATAAATTCTTGTTGGGCTTTTTTGAGAATGATATTGCTTTTAACCTTTAGGCTTTACTTGCATTGTTTTGACTTCACTGTCTTTTTCTGAATTTGTATTTTGATCCTTTTATCACAGTACTTTTTATGATTTTTTTATGTTTGTTTTTTTTTTTTTTTATTTTAAACTTTTTGTCAAAAATGGGGCTCTGAAAAACTTGGGGACTATGAACTCTCTGATGCTTTAGGATTTTTTCCACACTAGATTTGGCAATTGGGAAATTTCTAATGCATCTAAGGTGACATCATCTGGAAGAAGCATAGTCATTGCTTTCCTGATCTATCTAGTAAGAGTTCCCCCCACCTCTCCCTCTCTCCCTTTCTCCCTCTCTCTCTCCCTCTCTTCCTCTCTCCCTCTCTCTCTCTTCCTCTCTCTCTCTCTCTCTCTCTCTCTCTCTCTCTCTCTCTCTCTCTCTCTCTCTTTCTCTTTCTCTCTCTTTCTCTGTCTCTCTCTCTGTCTCTCTTTTTCAATTTAAATAATAGCATTTTATTTTTCCAGTTACATACTAAAAATAGTTTTCAATATTCACTATTTTGAAAATTTATTTTAGGTTACATTTTTTACATATTTCCATTTGAGTCAAGTTAGGAAAAAAACATCAGAAGAAAAGAGAAAGACCATTAAAAAACAAAACAAACAAACAAACAAAAACAAAAAAAAATAGTGAAAATACTATTCTTTGGTTAAAATTCAGTCTCCATAGTTCTCTCTCTGGATGCAGGTGGCCTTTTCTGTCCCAGTTCTATTGGAATTATCTTGAATCATTGGCTTGCTAAGAAGAGTTAAACCTATCACAGATGATCATCACATAATATTGTCTTCCCATGTACAATGTTCTCCGGGTTTGGTTGCCTTCATTCACTATCAGTTCATGTAAATCTTCTCAGGCTTTTCTGAAACCAGTCTACTCCTCATTTCTTATAGAATAATAACATTCCATTGTTTAAATATACCATAACTTATTCAATCATTTCTCAGTTGATGGACACTCACTCCATTTTAATCCACTGTCATCACAATGGCTCCAAATTTTTTTGAACATGTAGGTCCTTTCTCCATTTTATTATCTTTTTGGGAGGCAAACCCATGGTAGCACTGCTGGATCAAAAGATATGCACAGTTTGATAACTCTTTGGGCATAGGCCCAAAACTCTCTCCAGAATGGCTGGATCATTTCACAACTGCATCAACAATGTGTTAGTGTCCAAGTTTTCCCACATTTCCTCCAAAGTTTATAGTTATCTTTTCCTGTCATTTTAACCAATTTGATAGGTGTGGAGTAGTATCTAAGAGTTTTTAATTTTCATTTATTTAAATAATAGTGTTCTACTGATGCTGAGTGAAACAAACAGGAACAGGAGATCATTACATACTTCAACAACAATACTATATGATGATCAATTCTGATGGACATGGTTCTCTTCAACAATGAGATGAACCAACTCTATTCCAATAGAGCAGTAATGAACTTAACCAGCTATAGCCAGCAAAAGAACTCTGGGAGGTGACTATGAACCACTACCTAGAATTCCCAATCCCTCTATTTTTGTCCGCCTGAATTTTTTATTTCTTTCACAGGTTAATCACTATTTCAAAGCCCGATTCTTTTTACACAGCAAAATAACTGTTTTGACATGCATACATATATTATATTTAGCTTATACTTTATCATATTTAACATGTATTGGTCAACCTGCCATCTGGGGGAAGGGGAGAGAGGAAGGAAGGGAAAAATTGGAACAAAAGGCTTTGCAATTGTCAATGCTGAAAAAATCACCTATGCATATATCTTGTAAATAAAAAAAAATAAAAAAGCAATAGTGTTCTAGAACATTTTTATATAAATATAGATGGATTTAATTTATTCATCTGAAAATTTCTGTTCATATCCTTTAACCATTTATCAGTTGGAAAGTGATGTGTATTCTTATAATTTTGATTCAGATCTCTCTGTCTCTCTCTGTATGTCTGCCTCTTTTTTCACTTAATTTAATCAAAATTATTCATTTTGCATTTCCTAATATGTCTCTGGTTTCTTGATTCAGTAAATACTATTTCCTATCACTATGTTTCCTTTTCTTCTCTCTTTCTTGGGATTTCAACCCAGAAGTGAATATAAATACTAGAGTTGCCAGACATTATACTATTCTTTGTCCTGTGCTAGCACAGGAATCCTCCATAATTATTTTTCTGATTAGTACCCTATTCATTACAGTCTCTGGGCTGAGAGTTATCAAAGCTATTCCTACCACCAAGAACCACATCTGGTATTGCCACAAGACATTTTGTGGGTTTTGTCACCGTATAATTTGATGTTGAGTGTTATATTAAAGTTATTCTGAAAAGAATGTTGGGAAAGTTCAGTTGTAGTACTTCCTCTACTCTTCTATATTGGATCTTAAAGCACACAAGAAATTTCAGTGCCCTTTGAAGAACCTTTTTATTCTCATTAAATTGAATAGGATATATTGGTTGTAGTTTTACATATTTCAAGCTCATTTGAACCAATCATTAGATCATTACCTTTTGGTCATAGTCTGTAGACACCCCTTTTTGCTGTCTGCAATTATATATTGTTTCAGTGCCTCTGTAAGATTTAGGAAATGTTAATTTCCTAGACTTATATTTCAAGCTTTGGAATGGGCAGCATATGTTACTCCCATTGCTTCCATGTTTTTCTTAGATTTGGGTTTTCAAAATGTTTCTACTCAGTGACATGCAAATTTGGCTAGAATGTATAATGAGTAAAAGTTAATAAACCAATAAATGTAAATGGAGATAAATTGGGATAAGCTTTAACTATAAAACAGAGAGATCATAGAGAACTGAAAAGAATCCAAGAGATTATCTGGTGCAACAGCAAAATCTTATAGATGAGAAAATATATATAAGTCCAGAGAAATTAAATGATTTATTTGCTCAATATTATATAGGTAGTAATTATTAAAACAGTTTTTTTTAAACTTGGGTCCTCTGATACTATATCTAGCACACTTTCCACTGTATTAACTGTAATTGGTAGACACTGAAAATTTTAAGAAAAATGATAGAGAGCAGGTTGTAATTATAAAAAGTCATATTTTCATATTCCAAAACTCATTTAATGGTATGCTTTGTGAAAATCATCATATTCATTTTACGTATTTGAAAATGGGGTATCTATAGAGAATAAAGCAATCTACCCAAATTCCCAAGGAGAATGATAAGATGAGGACAGGACTTAAACTCAAGTTTACTGTTTCCCAATCAAGTGCTCTTTCCACTATGTTATTACCTCACAAATGGTAGGATATGTAAACTTAATGAGAAAGTGAGAAAAACAAGGTTCTTGTTCCAATACATCAGTAAATACTAAACACAAGAAGTTCATGTACTTAGTGACTTGTCCCAGTTCTATTTCCATTTAATTTTTAGTGATATAAATGTAAAAAAATGGAATAATAATTAGCAGTAGCAGCAGCAGCAGCAGCAGTAGTAGTAGCACAGGGTATATGAAACAAGCATTCATTAGGCAACTACTATTTGCTAGGTATTATGATAATTACTTGACAAATACCTAACATTTAATTATTTACTAAGAAATCTAAGCATCATGAACCAATTTCATTGAAAACTGAAAGCTATAGCTAGGAGATAAATATTCTAAGGTAAGAGCTAGTTAGTATCAAATTTTCATTTGGTTATATTTCTTTCCAGCTCAGCTTCAAAATCTTTATCGTGTATCTTGGCTTTTATCAATTATAATAATAGGGTACTTAGACAAGGATGAGCATGTATGAGAAGAAAAGAGTGTATAAAACAGAAAGACCTGAGTCTTTATAGATCAATCTCTCTTTTTTTTTTTTCACATGTAAGTATAATCACAAATGAAGGGCAATCTGTATCAAATGATATCGTCTGTACTCCCATCCTTGTTTTCTGAGTGGTCTCTGAGTCATTTTAGCCTTATTCTTATTGGCCCTGTTTTCAAAATTTGTTTTTCCAAATGCACCCACTCCAGGTTTAGCCTGATCCTATGAATTCAACACCTGACTAGCTAAGTACTGAATAATGTTGAGCTGTACCAGACTGTTCTGTTCAAGAGTCAGGCCCATTGAAGTTTCTTCCACCTTTTGGCTTTGATGTAAGAACTCTGAGTTCTCAAAACATAAAATTCTATGGCAGGACTTCTGATCTGAGCATATCATTTTCAATAATCTGGTCACTGAAACATTATGCTTTGATGTTCCTGCTTTTTCCATACCTTATATGTAACACCAAACAATTATTTCTTCACTTGGAGGTCTTTTATTATTTTATGCTCACTATGTTATTACACTTAAAATATTATTTTTAAATCATCCTGTATCATGAGAGCTAAAATATCATGGGTCCCAGATTAATATAATGCTAAAGAAAGGAAAGTATAGTTTCATCTATAATAGTAATTGTAATAGTAGTAGTAGTAGTAAAACTTAGAGATAGTAGCACTACTACTAAGTACTACTGCTAGCTAATATTTATATTGATGCTTTTCAAAGCTTGCAAAATACTGTATGCATATATATGTATATGTATGCATAAATACATATTTGAAGGCCAAAGTGTTGAAAAGATTTGCCCACAGCTACATGGTGAGTAACCACAGATCAAGGTCCTGCAGATCCAGATACCATGCCATGATGTATCTCAAATTTTATAATGCCATTATCAATTTAAGAGAAACTTAATGTAGGAAAATTTATCAGTTTATCAATTTCTAAACATTTAATTTTTAACTTGAGTTGTATAGTTTATGCTATAGGTCAGGCACTACACCTGATGCAGGAAAAAAACAAGACAAAAATAAAATAGGCCCTTCCTTTAAGGAGAGAGATGTCTCTCTCCTGTGTTATAGATAGATAGATATATAGATAGATAGATAGATAGATAGATAGATAGATAGATAGATAGATAGATAGATAGATATAGATAGAGGGATAGATGATACACATTTTAAATGAAGTCCTATACATATGGAAAGGTCATCATTTCTTATCTTTTCCCCCAAAAAAATACTTCCAGATGTGACCTATGAATTCTTTTGATTGTCATTTCATTTTCTAGATTCAGAAACTCTAAGCCATTCTCTTCTATTTTTCTACCTTATGGTGTTTGTCCTCTTCTGAAAGACCTATAATTATAAGGTGTTCTCTGCATAGATTGGTTTTCGTATCAGTATGTTTTGCATGCATTTTCTTTTAATAGGATTATCATTAGTTTCTCTTCTTCTAGATTCTCCTTCATTTCTCTATATTAATATTCCCAGTTCATTGTTCTTTGGTGAAAATTGCCATTGCAGATTGTAGTCTTTTTTTTCTATTCTGCTTATTATTTTTTCAGTGCAGGGCATAGATTCTGCTTTCATAATTCCCTTTCTCTCTTAAACTACCCATGAACAATGTTTTGTGTTTCCATGTCTTCTTTAAATTAATATTGTTCTCCTAAGTTCAAAAAGTTATTAAACTGTGTATACCTTTTGACCCAGCAGTGTTTCTATTGGGCAAGAAACTGGAGACTGAATGGATGCCCATCAGTTGGAGAATGGCTGAATAAATTGTGGTATATGAATGTTACTGAATATTTTTATTCTATAAGCAATGATCAGGAAGATGATTTTAGGCCTGGAAACACTTACATGAACTGATGTTAACTGAAATGAACAGAATCAGGAGATCATTGTACATAACATCAATATTATATGATGATCAATTCTGATGAATGTGACTTTTTCCAACAATGAGATGATTGATGCCAGGTCTAATGATCTTGTGATGAAGAGAGCCATCTACACCCAGAGAGAGGATTATAGGACTTGAATGTGGATTACAACATAACCTTCTCCCTGTTTTTATTGTTATTCGCTTGCATTTTGTTTTTTCACTCATTTACTTTCTTTTCTTGATCTAATTTCTCTTGTGTATCAAGAGAATTGTATAAATATATTTATACATATTGGATTTAACATATATTTTAACATTTTTAAACACATATTGAGTTGCTTGCCATCTAAGGGAGTGGGGGGAGGAGGAGAAAATCTGAAACACAAGGCTATTCAAGGGTCAATGTTGTCAGATTATTTGTGCATATGTTTTCAAAATAAAAAGCTTTATTAAAATTAATATTTTTGGTTGTTATAAGTGGAATTGTTTCCTTTTGTTTTGCAGTATTTATTCATAGATGCCTAAACTCATTTACTAGTTCTGGAGACTCACTTTCTTTTTGATATTAATGATGTTTCCCCCCTTTGATTTATCTGCTTATTTTCAAACACTTTTAAGTTTTCTTCTACTTGAGATGTCTGGTGGTTTAGTACCTCACCTATCCCCACCAACCCTTATTTTCCACTTAAAAAAATCTATTTCCTCTCTTCTGATGGTGGTTTAGTTGAGGCCTGTGCCTCAAAAACACCTCAGTTTACTTTCATGCTTGACTGTTCAAAATCCATCATCCTAAGCTTGTTTTTCCTCTTTTTTTTCTTCTCAAGTGACTATTGGGGAAATAGAATTGACTCTATCTAGATGCTGAACTCTTTCCATTAGATTAAGTGGACTATTGCACAAAGGATGATCCATATGCAATGGTTTGCTTCTATGTGTTCTCCCCTCCTTCAATACATGACTATTATCAATTTCTTATTGTTCAACCAGTTTTGAGTCTCTCTTCTCTCCAATCCTTCTTCCACATCACTGACAGTAATTTTTTTTTTCCTTCTTCAAAAACATGGGTATTCCTTTGGCATTTTTCTACTCACTAAATAACATTTACTCTTTACTAAATCTTGGAATAAATATTAAATTATCTATTTTTCATTTGAAGCCTTTGACAACCTGACCTCTTTACTATTTTTTGCATTGTTCTCCTATAAACACTCTATGGCCCACAACTTTCTTCTCAGTGGTTCAGTGATCCAAGTCAATCCCAATAAACTATAAATAGAAAATCCTATCTGCATCCAAAAAGAGAACTATGGAAATTGAATGTAAACTATCACATGCTATGTTCATTTCTTTTTTGTTTTTTTTTCTTTTTTTGTTCTGAATAATTTAGGCCACATTAAAAAGTTAAGATACATCTATAACCAGGAAAAAAACAATAAAAATATTAAATTTACATACACCCCCCAAAAAATCTATAAACCAAATGTTTTGCTGTTAGTAAAATATATCCTTTTCTCTCCTCTCACACTACCACCAATTTAATACTGGCCTTCATTACTTCATTTCTCCTAGATGGACTATTGTAATATGCTGATTATGAGCCCTGCCTCAAATCTTTCCCTATTCTAATCCATCTTCCTTTAAGTGCTAATTAAATTCCTATCACTTACTGGAACTCTTTCCCAATCCTTTTTAATTCTATTGCCTTCTTTCTGTTAATCATTTCCTTTTATCCAATAAAATCCTATTTTGTCTGTTGTTAATATATTCCCATCAAGTTGCAAGGTCTTGGGGCAGCTAGTTGCACAGTGGATAGAGCACCAGCCCTGAATTCAGGAGGTCCCGAGTTCAAATCTGGTCTCAGACACTTAACACTTCCTAGCTGTGTGACCTTGGGCAAGTCACTTAACCCCAGCCTCAGGGGGAAAAAAAGTTATAAGGTTTTTAAGGGGAGTAATTATATTTGACATTTTTTGTATGTCCAGAATTTAGCACAACATCTGAAACACAAAAAGTTCATAATAAATGCTTAATGATTATTTCATCAAACATAATATTTCATTTCTTAGCTCTATGACTTCATGTTGACTAATCTTATGAATGGAATATCCTAGCTGTCTAACTCTTAGAATACTTACATTCATTCATAGATCAATTTAATCCCACCTTCTGAAGAAATCCCTTCCTCATAGGCTTTTTGTACCTCTTTTCTCCTAATCCTACTCCACAATTATTCTATATTAATTTTGTCTCTATTTTACAAATACTTTGAGATATATATGTGTGTGTGTGTGTGTGTGTGTGTGTGTGTGTGTGTGTGTGTGCTTATACTCTCTCCTTTGACAAAAGATAACTTCATTGGTGTAATATATATATATATATATATATATATATATATATATATATATATATATGTTTATATATATATTCTTGGGGCCTAACATATCTCACTCATTATAGTTCCTTAAAAATGCTTGTAGGTTGATTAATTAATGCAATACTCAATGTCGCACCATCATTTGCAAAACTGTGAAGCTGTAAAGTTTTCTGTGTTGGGAATGGCATTGGTCTGTCGCAATTTCTAATGAAGAGGGAAGCAAATTTTAACTCTTTTGCCTGAGGCATTGCTAAACAGAATATGAGTCAACTTATGATATACATGACTGGCTCAACTCAAAACTCTGCAGGGTAAAAATATAAAAGGATGTACCTTTGCCTTCTTTTTTAAAGGATTCCCATCTGCTCTCTGGACTGGCTGGCTTTCTTGGGCAATACCTTCAGTCATGAAGATACTTTTCTTTCTATTTGTTTTAATTATATTTTTGGCCCCTGTTCCACCAGGTAAAACAACAATTTTAATTGGGTATGTTGGTGACATGAGACATGAGGAGGGTAGAAAGATAAGCCATTAGGTTTTTTAGGATTATGACTTCTGGGGGAAAAGAGAAATTATATCTCAGTAAAGTGGGTTTCATGTGTTTCCCCAGGGGTAAGGAAAGAAGGAGATGGGGTTGAGACATTTCATAGGATTAAATTGTAAGACATTGGAGGCATTGTAGGGAAGAAATTCATGGACTTTACTAAATGAATGGGTGTGTGAAGTGTTAGTTGATTAGGTAGTCAGTTGAAATAAGAGGCCACATTAAGAAACAATTAAAAATTGATTACTTTAGGGAAAAAATAATTTGGACAGTAAAAGAATATTTGTTGGTCAATGACATTAATAATAACCTAATTGGACCACACAAGCCATTTTGTAGAATGTGATTGTTAAAATATATTTGTGCCCCTGATATTGTGCATAGTTAATATAATTTTTTCCAGTTTACAATGTTTTCCGCATGACCATGCACTAGAGCTATCATTGTTAAG
This sequence comes from Sminthopsis crassicaudata, assembly GCF_048593235.1. Taxonomy (NCBI): domain Eukaryota; kingdom Metazoa; phylum Chordata; class Mammalia; order Dasyuromorphia; family Dasyuridae; genus Sminthopsis; species Sminthopsis crassicaudata. Next base: position 267,444,867 of record NC_133620.1, read on the forward strand.
TATGACTATCCTCATTTTCTAAACTGAGTCAGAGATGAATTGATTTGGTTCAAAGTCACACAACTAATAAATGGCAGAAGAGGGACTTGTAGCCAGGTCTTCTAAGCTACAATTCCCTAGTCTTTCCTCTACAACATGTTGTTTTTTAAGGTTTTATTTTTTTCATTGTTTGTTTCTTTTTTATAGTAATTAATATTCTCTCAGATTCCATGAGAAAATCTAAAATACCATTTAAGTACTTTTGAAGAGGGTTTTTATCTTTATATAACCTCAGAGGAAATGCGTACACTATGTCCTGGCTCCTATATCACATGAAAAATATAATTTATATACAAGCACAGATTTTGAGCTAGAATGGGAATTAGAGATGTTTAATTTCAACAATCCCCATTTTAAATAAATAATTAAGGCCAAGAAAGGTAAAAAAAAATAACTTAATGAGATCACAATCATTCTTTGGGATGGTTAATTGTCCCTTTCTTTCTTACCTTTAGAGAACATAGTAATATCAATTAGAGTAATTTTACTCTGACATTTCATTGGTTCTCATTCTCTGAATGTTTTCAAAGATATAATATTCCCCCAGAGGAAGAGATTTGAATGTTGAGAGGATAAAAGGAAGAGAATTAAGAGGGACTAGTATAAATTCTCCAGTCCAACACCTTAATTTCATAGAGGAAAAAAAGAAAAATCTGAGGTCTAAGAAAGTTACACATAGTCTGCTATGATCCCACGGGGACTAGTTTGGAGCAAGGTCTAACACTGAAATTCCATTTCTAAAAACACAGCACCACAGAAATAGGAATCTGACCTAAAGGGGAGATAGAATTGAGAGGGGTGAGAGTGGACCAGTGATTTCCATTCAAACTTTCTCATGCTGAGTTTGTGAATCCTTTCTTTGGAAGGTTACTTCTCTTTTCTGTAAAAGAATTTCCATAGAAGAAACTATGGTCTAAAAAACAGGCCACAGATCACACAGATCACAGATCATATAATGAGAGCCAGCCAAAGTAAGCAAGAATCTGAAAAGCTTTTTTGCCAATCCTTCAAAAGATTAAGGATCTTTGCAACATCTCCAATAAGTATTTGTTCAGACTTTGCTGAACAAACTCTACTCAGGAATAAAACATTTAACTCAATGTAGCTGTTTTAATTTGTTGAGTTTAATGCTGTCTATAAGACGGAACACTGAAGGACCCCATTCAGAGTCCTGCTTTGTCCCACAAAAGCTATCTTTGCCTGTCTTTGGAGAGCATAAAATTTCCAGAATCAGCAAGTTATAGTGAAAAGAGAATTGGACCTATTGTCTGAAGATCTAAGATCCCTGCCATTGGTATAATCTTGGATAAATTATTTATCTCCCTGAGGCTGTTTTTTATGTGTAAAATTGAGATAGTTCATATGTATGTATGTATGTATGTGTCTATATATATATATATATGCATATATATACTATCTCAATTGTATATATATATATATACATATATATATGTATATATATATATATACATATGTGTATGTGTACATAGATATATATGTATAATCCATAAAAGATGTAGGATAAATATTTTGTTACTATGTAGAGGCTATATAAATGTGAGCAATTTGGTAAAATATTACCATATTAACTACCACTTAGTTAAATCAAGCAACCACATTAAGAAACAAATTTAAAAATTAATCTCTGTTGGTCACTGATATTGAGATTGGCCTAAGTGGATTAGAGTTACAAGAATGGAATGACAATAACATGGGATATAGTAAAATGTTACATAAGTATTATTTATGCATTATTATTTTAACTCCCCTAGAATTGGAGCAAAATTGGCACATACATAAACAAATACTTCCACAAAAGCTATTAGAAAACCTATGATTCTCTGACCAGGTGCAGGCTTAAAGTTGGATTTTTTACTTTCCTGTTGCCGAGATAAAACTGGATTGTTTAACAGTAGTTTATGCAAGAATTTTTGCACTAATTGAGCCCCAGGATTTTTTATTAGAAAAATCAAAAATGAAAATGGAGAAGTAGGAAGAGTTTAGGATGTTCTGTTTTGGCTTAGTTATGCCTACTTGGAACAAAGACCCACTCATTTAAATATCTTTATAGCCTGGTAATTAAATTTCCTGGATTTCAGGGGACAAGAAAAGATGTATTTTTCGGTACTCAGAATGCTTAGAAAAACAGAACTAAAAATATATTTAGTTCTTATCTGAACACTAACAGGATTTTTTGAAAAATAAAAAGAACAATAGAGCACTAAGCATTTGGTATACAAATGCTTACTTATCTTAACCTTCCTTTACATGTTTTCCTCATGTCACTAATTCTTGAAATCCAATTCATATGAAGGCCTTCTTGACATTTCAGAAACCCAAGAGAGTTTATGTATATGTGTTGTTTTATCTGAATGTTGAAGAATTTGAAACTTCAGCTTGTGCATAATTATGAATATTTATACAATGTGATCCATATTATCCAGAGATATGTTATTTACTGTTCCCAATGCCATTGGGGGAAAAATAGCCAAGTTATCATCCCTTCTTAAATTATGCTATTCTTTTCCTGATGCAGATGCTTGACAGCTGTCGCCTCTTGTTATTTGTAAATTCCAATTAAGTTGACATACATGCTGCATGTAGGACAGAATAATTTGAGCATGCACTATAAGTTGGTGAGATAATTTTTCCCACTGTCATGAAAGACAATAAATAAAATCTCTCTAGATGTTAAAAATAGACAAACACCGCTAATATGTACACTGGAGCATTGCAGTAACATAACCTACTATGCCATGATTCATCTTGGCTCCTGGCTAAGAGGACATTACCAGAAGTAATGAAGAGACCTTATTGTAATGTAGTCTTACCTATAATGTGGTCTTAGTGATACTAAACATTTAAAACAATAGATAAAGTCATATAATTCCTTCCTGAAGAAAAAATAGAATTATGTCCGGCCCTGTTTGGGACCCTGTTTTCCAGAAACAGGCTGAAGACCAGTACTGTAAACAGGCATTCTGATACCTGGGGACAAGATCATGAAAATGGATCATGGCTATACATATTCTCATCAGAGTCTTCTCTCTTGACTCTTTAACATGCTATAGCATATATACCCAAGTACTTTCCCTCTCTCAGAACCTGACCTTCCCCTCAATTCCAACAGGACACACAATGTTAGAAGGTGCTGAAACTCAGGGTCTTCAGGTTCTGGACTTGTGTAAGGAAGGAGTAATATGCCCCTAGTAGTAATAGTCTGTGGAAAAGCTCCAATTATAACTATCTTGCCTTAGTTACAGCTCTGCTGGAAAACAACAAATACACATACACATACACTCAAACACATCTCTCTCTCTCTCTCTCTCTCTCTCTCTCTCTCTCTGTATATACATATATATATATATACATATATATACCCACATATAAGTGCATATGCATATATAAAATCTCCATACATGCATATATATGCATATATATATATATATACTTACCCATATTTAGAAGTATTAAGTCCCATGATTTTTATTAGAGAATGAAAAAATGAAAGTAAGGGGAGTAGGAGGCAGAGATTAAAATATCCAGAACATACACACACATATATACATAAATATACACACACACAGAGAAGATTTTATGACAAAGGTCTTTCTTTTGTGCTTGTAACTCTGCCAGATAAAGGTTAGTCCATAGAAGCTTGGGCCTTGGAAGGAAGATGAGGTTCTTAGGGAACCAATAAAATGCTATATCTTACTTAGAGATCTATTATGAAAGTCATACATGAGTATACATCTATAAACATATACATGCATGTATAGGAACAAATATATGTATGTATGCATACATATATGTATATTAAGTGTATACATATATGTATGTATATATGTGCATATATTTATAAATGCACATGAATGTCTATATTGGTGTGTATACATACATATCTATATTTTATTATGGTAGATTCCTAAGTAGGAAATGGATTTTGTTTCCCTAAGAGCCCTCATCTTTTTTTTCACTTTAAATGTCTATGAACTCATAGTGGCCAGCCTTTATATAGTAGAGTTACAAAAAAGACTCCTTATATAATATCTTCATTATTCATGTCTAAAATCACTTTTTAATATCAATCAGTCGTAAATATTTGTTAAGCACTTAATATATGCCAAGCATTTTCCTAAGCACTAGGCTTTAATAAATTATTCTTGACATGAAGATTTGCAGCTTTATGATCATTATCTTAATATGCAGATGCTACTAAGAATATCTGTATATGGATACTTTTATCAGATCAAGTTCTCTGTTGAAAGAGAGACAAGATGAAATTTCCAGTAGAGGAGCTAATGTTCTACAGGAGAATACAAGATCAAACTAATACGATACTCTTATTCTAATGGATCAAGACCAGGGGTTCTCAAACTATGGCCCGCTGGCCAGATGTGGCCACTGAGGATGTTTATGCGCCCTGCTGGGTTATGGCAAATGGGCTGAGGGGCACAGACAGAGTGTGAGGTTTTGTTTTTACTATAGTCTGACCTTCCAACAGTCTGAGGGACAGTGAACTGGCCCCCTATTTAAAAAGTTTTAGGACCACTGTACTAAGCCTTATTAGGTAAATTAAAGATAAAGTAGCATAGTGAAAAGAAGACACTAGACTAGTAATCAGGCAATATGGATGCTAAAGCTAACTTTGCCACTAACTAAATGTGTAATCTTAAGAATTTTGCTTATCCTCTGTAATTCTCAATTCTAATATATAAAATGAAGCGATTGGACTAGGAGATCACTAAGGTACATTCTTACTTTTATAGTATATGAATGAATATTGATTATATATAGAAAAGGTATGTGTTATTTTCATAGTCCCATCAAATACATGAGACTTAATTGAATTACTTTTAAGTCTTATCTACTTTAAGAGTTGTTTTTTAAACATATTTCCCCATTATCCTATTTAACAATAAAAAACATCATTATTATCTCTCCTAAAGATATTATCTCTCCTAAAGAAAGTGTTTTCCCTAAAGAATTGTCAATCAGAAGAATTGATCTAGTCAGGCTATTGGATTTAGGAAGACAGAGAAATAGATGATTTTCCAACTCCTATTAAAAGGAAAGTACGGTTCATATGTGCACCATCAGCATACTAAAGCCCTTTATCAATGTTTGCTAAGCAAAGGAAAAGGAAACAATGTCTGAATTGCTTTCCCACAGATTCCTCAGCCTGTCCTTGGCCCATAACACAATATGATTTCATTTCTATACTTTAAGGGGGAGGGAAACAATAAAATTTTATTGAGTTTCACATTAATGGTAGTATCCTTAAGTTTGCGGGGTTACCAATATTATATATTCCTGGTGCTTAACAATCTCCTCTCTAGAACTGTTGAACATAAATCTGGAAGAGAAGTTGAAGATCATAAAATCCAAACCCCTCATTTTAGAGCAAAATAAATGAAGACTTTGAGAGGTTAAATAATGTGTCTAAGTTTACACATGACATAGACAGGAGAAACAGAATCTTGACTTATGTCTTCAGAGTCCAAATCCAGTGGCCTTTCTACTACAATATCCTTAATATGGACTACTGCAATTGCAAGCCTATATCAATAAGAACATAATCACAGGGGCTGATCACACTTGAGATTAGCTGCTTCGATTCCAGGATTTTCTGGGATCCAAGAAGCTATAGTTCAATTTCCAGATCATTGATATATAAAAGATGTGCATAATTCATAAAGGAAAATGAAGCTGGGAATCAGGTCAAAAGCAGGAAGCAATGAGTCTTCTGGGTTCAAATATTCTATGGGGTATGGTTGATTGTCCATTATTTAATGCCTGCATAAGAATCACTTAATGGACAGTCAGAATGACAACAAAAGATGATAGAAATCAATGAGTTGGCAAGGATGTATGAAGGGAAGGAATGAACAGAAGACAATAAAAGGAAGGAAAGAGGAGATGAAACAGAAAAAGATCCTATTCCTAAATTCTTTTTTATATTAATAGTGCTTTTTCTATGTAGATAAGATGGAAACATCAAGAAAACTACCCAAATTAATTTCTGGATTTTAGTAGGTATTTTACCACAATCTCTAGTATTTATACTAGTACTTAGACATAAGAACCCATCTTAAACATTTTAAGCCTCATTTAATTTTTAAATGGAATAAATAATTTAAAATATAAGTCCTAAAAAATAAATTAAAGATTGCCAAAAAGTATAATTTCATTGAATACAAATATTACAAACCTAGTATATTATCCATTATGACATTCATTACATTTAATTGTGTTTAATCCTGATAATCAAGAAAAATAACAAACTGTGCATACCCTTTGATCCAGCAGTGGTTTTACTAGGTTTGTATCGCAAATAGATCATAAAAGAGGGCACATGTGCAAAAATATTTGTGGCAGACGTTTTTGTTGTGGCAAGAAACTGGAAACTGAGCCCATCAATTGAGAATGGCTGAACAAATTGTGGCATATGAATATTATGGAATATTACTGCTCTATAGGAAATGATCAGCTGGAAAATTTCAGAGAGGCCTGGAGAGACTTACATGAACTGATGCTAAGTGAAAAGAGCAGAACCAGGAGATCATTATACACAGCAACAGCAAGATTATACGATGATCAATTTTGATGGAAGTGGCTCTCTTCAAAATAAGATGATTCAGGCCAGTTCCAATGGTCTTATGATGAATAGAGCCATCTGCATCCAGAGAAAGGACTATGGGAATTGTTTGTGGACCACAACTTTTTGTTGTTGTTTGCTTGCCGCTTTTCTCTTTCTCATTTTTTTTCCTTTTTGATTTGATTTTTCTTGTGCAACACATTTGTGGAAAAATGTATAGAAGAAATGCACATGTTTAACATATATTGAATTTCTTACTATCTAGGGGAGGGGATGGGGGAAAGGGATGGAAAAATCTAGAATACAAGATTTTGTAAGGGTGAATGTTGAAAATTATCCATGTATATATTTTGAAAATAAAAAGCCTTAATTAAAAAAGTTAATGCAAATCCATCTGAAACATATAATGATAAACATCAGTGCTATTTACTGCCTTGTCATTTAGTGTAAGTGGCAAAGTTTTTTCTAGACACTAATAATTTTTTTTTAAATTTACATACATTTTAATCTTTTTTCTTAGTTCTCCTTTATAAAAACAAACAACAAAAAAGTATTCCTGCTGATGTTCTCCTCACTGCTATGTACAAAATCTCCCTTATTATGCTCATTCCACCATTGCCTTCATCATCTGTCCTGCCTTCAAGTCAACTTCTGTATTTATCACTTTACCATTAGTCCATCTCTCAATAAACATGTCCCTCCTTGGATTACTTAGCTAAATAACTGACCACACATTATTCTCTTTACCCCTCCCACATTCAAGAAAAACAACCTTTTTTTGATGCTATTATTAGAGTTTCCAGTTAGAAAATAAGAGAGTTGAATTTATGCTTTTATTTGCTTCTACTGAAATATAATAGACTTTCATTCACCTCCTTATTTAAATTCTTAGTGAATATTTATGTTTCAAATGTATTTTCTTTTTGCTCTCACCTTTACTTCTGCCATCATTTGGATTTCACTATACCCAACACCTTCAAAATAACACATCCTCTCTGACTGCCCTTTGTAACCATCACTGTACTTTCACTTCTCTCTCCTTATAAACCTAAGCTCACTGTTCCAGCTAAGGAAGATGGAATACTTCTTGTTCTCCTATGCCATTTGCAGGTTTTCTTTCAATATTTGAGGTTCATTCATTCCATATTTACCAGCAAAAATTACAGTACCTGTAATCCATGACACTGATATCAATGACACTTTTTTCAATTTATTCAGTCCTGGCACATAATATTTCTCCCCTTTCTCCAGCTCTTACACTTATAGAATAGGAATAAATAAGCTATTTATTCTAATACCCTAATCTCTGTATTCTTCAACTTATTCATTTCCCAAAACTTACTCCTCCATCCCACCTTAGCTACACAAAAAGATAATCATATCTTTGAACTGTGAAAATTCATTTTTTGATCAGAACTCACTTTCATTCGACCATTTCCTCTGCCTTGCAACTCCAAACCTTATTTGTTTGCAATGTGATCTTCTATACCTAGACCCTCCAGCTCTTTCTCACTAATGCAGTAGCTACATTCTCCTTCTTTTCCTATCTTTACCCACTGGTAAACCAGTTCAACATTGTGCTATCTTCTTTTGAGTGCCTTGCCCTTTATTATATCATCAATTATTCCCTGCTAAACCTCATCTTTAAATAATATGCACCATACTTATAAATACATGTTGCTGTAAGAAAGTAGAGAAAATTATGAAATAAGACCGAATTTTCTACAAATTTATGTTCTATAATCTCAACTAAGTTCTCATTGTTACTTGGGAATAATTCTAGTTCTCTATTTTTAATTATCTTCTCACACAATGGCTTTTCCAAACATACTTCCTTCAACCTTCCACTGTTCACTCATTTACCCATCTTCTAACCTCTTTGTTGAGAACCTTGATTCATATATGATTTTAAAAATGTCCCTGCATTGAGATCTCTCTCTCTCTCTCTCTCTCTCTCTCTCTCTCTCTCTCTCTCTCTCTCTCTCTCTCTCTCTCTCTCTCTCTCTGTCTCTCTCTCTGTCTCTCTCTTTCTCTCTCTCTCTCTCTCTCTCTCTCTCTCTCTCTCTCTCTCTCTCTCTCTCTCTTTCTCTCTATCTTGTTTTTGTGTCTGTCTCTCCCCTTCCTCCTTCCCTCTCTCTGTTTTTCTCTCTCTCTGTTTCTCTGTTTCTTTCTCTCTCTGTTTCTCTTTCTCTGTTTCTCTCTCTATTTCTCTTTTTCTTTCTCTCTCTCTGTTTCTCTTTCTCTTTCTCTCTCTGTTTTTCTCTTTCTCTCTGTCTCTATCTCTTTCTCTTTCTCTCTATCTTGTTTTTGTGTCTTTCTCTCCCCTTCCTTACTCCTTCCCTCTCTCTGTTTTTCTCTCTCTCTGTTTCTCTCCCTGTTTCTCTTTCTCTTTCTCTGTTTCTCTCTCTATTTCTCTTTTTATTTCTCTCTCTGTTTCTCTTTCTCTTTCTCTGTCTTTCTGTTTCTCTCTGTCTCTGTCTTTCTGTTTCTCTCTGTCTCTGTCTCTTTCTCTTTCTCTCTATCTTGTTTTTGTGTCTATCTCTCCCCTTCTTTCCTCCCTCCCTCTCTCTGTTTCTCTCTCTCTCTTTCTTCCTCTGTTTCTCTTTCTCTTTCTCTCTCTATTTCTCTTTTTTCTTTCTCTCTCTGTTTCTTTTTCTCTTTCTCTCTCTTTCTGTTTCTCTCTGTCTCTGCCTTTCTGTTTCTCTCTGTCTCTGTCTTTCTGTTTCTCTCTCTCTCTCTCTCTCTCTCTCTCTCTCTCTCTCTCTCTCTCTCTCTCTCTCTCTCTCTCTCTCTCTCTCTCTCTCTCTCTCTCTCTCTCTCCTCCTTCTTCGTAAACTCATCCCATCCAGATAATTTTTGCCACTCTGTTCCTTCACTCCTTTTTTTACATAAAAAGGTGATCCTCCATGCACTTGCTCCATCTACTCATGCTACATATCAACCAACTTCTCTTTGCTCTTTTATGGTTAATTCTATTGAGAAGGCTATCTATAATAGATGCCTTACTTTTCTCCTGTCATTTTCTTTTTAACTCTCTAAAGCTGAGCTTCTGACTTCATCATTCTCTGAAACTGCTCTTTTCAAAGTCACTAACAATCTCTTGATTGTTAAAACAAATAGGCTTTTGTCAGTGCTCATCCTTTTTGATTTCTCTGCAACCTTTGATAACATAGGTCACTCTTCTTGAAACTCTTAACTCTCTCTGTTTTCATTACTTTACTATCTTTTTTATTCTTTTTTTTACCTATTTGACCACTACTTCTCAATTTTGTTTCCTGCATCTTCATACAAGTCATTTTTGTCAAACACATGTGGCCAACAGGACTCTTGTCTAAGGCCCTCTTCTCTTTTCTATTAATGCTAATTTACTTAGTAATATGATCAACTTTTATGGTTTAATGGTCATCTCTCAGCTGATGGTTGTCAGACATATATTCTGTCCTTAGTGCTCTGTAGACTTTCAGTCTAGCAATTCTAGATACCTATTAGACATCTTTATATGGATGCTCTATAGACTATTGAAATTATTAAACAATTTAAATGTCCAAAACTTAACTTATTATCTTTTACCAAAAAAAAAAAAAAAAAAAAAAAAAAACAAAAAAAAAACAAAAAAAAAAAACCTTCCAAACTTCTCTATTACTATTGAGGTCATATCTCCTGGATTTGGGCATTTTCTCTTTCTGTCCCCCATATATAGGTTACTCTCCTATCTTATTTCTACTTCCTATTTTCCCTTGGTTTCTCTAAGTCCAAGATATTGTTTTTTTTTTTTTTTTTTTCCTTTCAGAAGCTTTCTTCATTCCTTTTCATTTCAGCTCCTTAATTCAATTAATGATTTCTAATTCACACTACATATATCTTCTTGTATATGGTTATTTAGATCTTAACTTGCCCATTATGTGAGTTCCTTAAGGTCAGAGATTGTATTTTATACTATTTGTATCACCAGTGCTTAGCATAGTGCTTGACATATAGCAGGTGTTTAACAAATATTGATTGATTATAAACAATATAGTATATTCTGCTTTCCAATCAATTCATTTTAGCATATTTTATGGATAAACTCATCTTAATCATATTCAGATAATTAATCATTAATTATATAATACAGTGTCTCACATACACACACATACACACATTTCTTGTTTGCTTTCTGTACCCTCAGAACTGTTCTCAGAAGCAATATGCTACTTTTGATGCATTACTTTTTCATCCCCTTCTGCCCTTCTTTACTTTTCCTATCCAGAGTCTAATCAAGAATCTCCCTCCTTTAAAATTCCTTTAAATTCTCTTTTTAAGATTAATGATCTGATAGGAGTTTTTTGTTTATTTCTTACTGGATTACTGATCCTTCCCTGAATCTTCTTTAACCCTTATTCTTATCTTTTTCCATTTCCCCCCTCTTTTCCTATTAAGTGAAATACATTTCTCTACTCAATTGTATGTGAATGTATATTCACCTTGTAGCTTGTCCAGATGAAAGTGAAATTCAAGCAGGCCTGCTTCCTGAGTAAATCTCTTTTGATGGTATAGTTTCTTTCCTTCAAACCGGAATATATAAGATAAGTGCCCATATGTGTGCATTGTGTATATATACATATACCTGTGTGTGTGTGTGTTTATTACAGGATATGACTGATTGTTTCTTTTTGTTTTCACTTAGCCCTCTGGTTTAGATACACGAGGGTAGTTTTCTTCTGTGAATTCTCAAACTATGATCTTTAGGCTTTGGGGGAACCTTGATTTTCAGGTAATCCAAATGATTCTTAAATTATGTCTGTATTTTTAAATCAGTTTTTTTTTTAAATTTCCTACATTTTCTCTTTTTTCAGTGTTTTCATTTTGTTTCCATACATCTTATTTCATTTGTCATGGAATTATTACATTTTAATTAGTCCACACTAATTATCAGTAATAATTGGATTGTTTGGTCAAGGTTAATTGGGGAAAGATTTTCTAAGTTGTGCATTAAGCTGTTAATTTTCAGTCTAATTTTTCCTCCCAAGCATTCATATGTCAAAATATATTTCTAAATATATTGATATAATTATGGTTTGGCTTTTTAAAATGTCGATATTACTAAATACATATTTTTCTTATACCGAAGCATCCGTGAATCCGTGGAATAAATCCAATTGAGTCATAGTGATTTAAAAAACAAAAAAAGATTTATATGTAGTCATTTGCAAAAATTTTAATCAATATTAATTAGTGGGTTTGGTCTATACTTCTCATTCTATACCCCATTCATTTTTTATTTAAGTACTAGGAAGAAAAAGGTACTGGGAATATCTCATAAAATGAATTTAGAGGAATATTATTTCTTGATATTTGAAAATACTTTTTGTGTGAAACACTTGATATTATTCATGTGTAATTCTATCTGAATCAGAATTCTCCCCCCAGTTCATTGTTCATTTATTATTTCTTCAATTTTATTTCCTCATATTTACCTAAATTCCCTCTTGATATTTCAATGTATGTATGTATGTATGTATGTGTCTCTCTCTCTCTCTCTCTCTCTCTCTCTCTCTCTCTCTCTATATATATATATATATATATATATATATATATATATATATATATATATATATATAAAATCATCTATTTGCTGTGAATACTTAGTTGTGTAATAATGTATAATGACACTAGGTGTCACAAAGAGAAGCACGATATGCTTTGAGTTAAGAAGATTCATCTCCCTGACCTCAAATCTAGCTTCAGATACTAACTAGCTACAGGACCCTGGGAAAATCCCTAAACTTTAAAATGAGCTGCAGAAGAAAATGTCAAACTACTTGAGTGCCTTTTCTAAGAAAACTCCAAATAGGGTCACAAAGAGTAAAACTTGACTGAATTAACTGAACAACACAACAAAATCATGCATTACAGTGTCTGATAAAAAAGGAAAGAAAATATCTTTTTTTTTTAAATTTTACTACTGCCATTATTTTTTATTTTATTGATTTCATGGTTCTTTTTAATGAACCAGTATTTTAATTTTCACTGTCAAATTTATAATTCTTGATTTTTTTCAAATTTTTACTTTTGAATTTTAAATATTTGGTTTATTTGCTTATAGAGGATTAATCTTAAATATCTAATTGTTTGTTTAATTTTTACCTTTATTAATTTATATTTTAACATTTAAAAAATAAAGTTTTCTTCTAAGCTTTAGCTATCAGAGATTTTGGCTTCTGTAATATTTCTGTTTTGTTTTTTGGACAACTTATTTATAATGTTGCTATTCCATTTATTATTTCTCTTTTTGCTTATGTTTCATGTATCTTGACCACATTATTGTAAATAATAATGAGCTTATTATTTATGTTTATATTAAAAGTCATTTATAATTTATCTGATCTAGCACATGATTGGTTTTTATAGGGTGCTGTAAAGTGCTTTTCTATTCTGATATCATTTTACTTATCCTTTCTTGTATTAATAAATTGAAGCATAATTCAATGTAAATATTTTATTTTGCTTTTTCTGGTACCATGGTTGAAATTTCTATTAAAGATCAATGCTATTAACAATATTTCCCCCAGCATTTCCTTTCTATTCAATGACTTCTTTTTTCACTTGTCTCTGGTGCAACAACAACAAAAAAGGGTTTGGATTTTCTATCCATACTGCCATACTTTGACTTAAATAAATTGTTTAATTTATTAACATTCAATTTGATGACTTTTCAGAATATTTGTTTTTCTTTTATTTCTATATATTTTCTTCCATGCATTTAAAATATTATTGTGAGAAAGGAATCAGAAACTGAATTTGACTGAATTGTCAAAAGAGTCCATGACACAAAAAGTTAAGAATCTCTACTTTAAAATACTTTGTCTATATTATTTGATGTAATCTATACCATAGACTTTATCCCTCTAAAACATTACTGGAGTAGTTCCATATTCCTTCAACTTATTTAAGTTGTCTTTTCCTTATAGAATAGAGGACAGAAAATTGGGACTGAATTCAAATAGGCCTAAATTCAAATCGAGTCTTAGACACTCATTAACTGTGTGATCCTGGCATGTAACTCCATCTCTCCCTCAGTTTCTTGACCTTTAAAATGGAAATGATAATACTTAAATTCCAAGAATCTCCCTTGGTCAGAGTGTCTGTCTGTTTGTATTTCTTTATATAGGTTTCGTTTCATCTCTCTGGGTGTTTGTATATCAATATATAGCTACATATATAGATATAAATATATAGATTTATACATATATCATGTATATAAACCAATACACACATATAAAACAAATTTCATGGTATATAATATTATAAATCTTTAACTTTGTCTCTGCATTTTGACATTTCATCCCTACTCAAACAAGCCTATGTATCAAAATTTCTTTCCCACCCTTTCCCCAATAATGAGTTAAATAATTTTCTCTTGTATTTCATTATTTAAAGTTTTTATTTATTTATTTTTTAATCTATGGAATAAAACAAGCTTTTCCATGACACAGTATAACAAAAAAGTTAATTGCACATGAAATTTTAAATTTATTATATACAATTTGCTATTCCTTTTAAAAATATGTCTCATGTCATTTTCCCTTTTTCCCCTCCCCACCTCTAGAGCTTACTGACATTAAACACATATACACACATACATACATACATACATATATATGTATATATATACATATATATACATAAATGTGCATATAATCAAGCTATACATACATTTGTCATTCTCTGGCATCTTCCTTCATTTGGTCTTTGTAGTTAATTTGATAATTTATGATATTTAAAATGATTTATTCTATCAAAATGTTTAAAACAATATTGCTGTTAATTCTATACAATTTTTTTTTAGTTTTATTATTTTAGTTTTTCTTAGGTCTGCTCATTTTGCTTTTCATTATTTTGTGCAAGTCTACCCATGTTTTATAAGATTATTTGAATTCATTGTTTCTTATACCAGAGTATTACTCCATAACAATCATATAACATAACTTGTCCAGTCATTCACTAATTAATAGGTATCCCTGCAATTTTCAGTTGTTTGCTGTTACAAAATAAACTACCATAAATATTTTAAAACATATTTTTGATTCCTCTCTCCCCCTTTCCCCTAATCTTATTTGGAAATAAACCTGACAGTGATATTGCTGACTCACAGGTAGTTTAATAACTCTTTGGGCATAATATACAATTGTTTTCCAAATAACTGGATTAGTTCATAATTCCATAAACAATGAATTTAGTATCCCAATTTTTCCATATCACTTCCTACATTTGTCATTTTCCCCTTCAATCATTTCTTTTTTTTAATACTAAATCATTATTTATTATCATTATTATAAGAGGAATGTACTCACATATACATCTTTAATAGGAACAAGTTAAAATAAAACTTTTCTTAAATGTCTTAAGAATTATATTATTCTTTGTCATTCTCACTAAGCAATGTCAGTCTCCTTCCTATAAAGAAATAACATAAAATAAAATTGTGGAATACTTTTCAGCATCTCCTCATTACTATGGAAAAAGAGACCAGTCTTTTTCCAAAAAAAAAAAAAAAAAAAAAAGAGGAAAACAATTTTGAAAATATCTCTCTATAGTAGAGAGACTGTGACAGTTCTTGAGCTATTTCTCTTGCAGAAAGTATTAAGCTCTGTTTTAGATGGTTTAATCACTCTTTTTCACTTTTCTGCAAAATGTATTGATGTCATTTGCATTTTTTCATTTCCCCCTATTTCCTTTTTTTTCCTTTGAGCAGCATCTTTTTTTATTTATTTTTATTTTATTTTATAATTATAACTTTTTTTTTGACAGTACATATGCATGAGTAATTTTTTTTACAACATTATCCCTTGCACTTACTTCTGTTCAGATTTTTTTTCCCTTCCTCCCCCCATCCCCCAGATGGCAGGCAGTCTTATACATGTTAAATATATTATAATATATTCTAGATACAATATATGTGTGTAGAACCGAATTTCTTGTTGCACAGGAAGAATTGAATTCAGAAGGTAAAAATAACAGTTTACACTCATTTCCCAGTGTTCCTTTTCTGGATATAGCTGATTCTGTCCATTATTGATCAATTGGAATTGGATTAGCTCTTCTCTATGTTGAAGATATCCACTTCCATCAGAATACATCATCGTACACTACCATTGTTGAAGTGTATAATGATCTTCTGGTTCTGCTCATTTCACTTAGCATCAGTTGATGTAAGTCTCTCCAAGTCTCTCTGTATTTCTCCTGTTGGTCATTTCTTACAGAACAATAATATTCCATAACATTCATATACCATAATTTACCCAACCATTCTCCAATTGATGGACATCCATTCATTTTCCAGCTTCTAGCCACTATGAAAAGGGCTGCCACAAACATTTTGGCACATACAGGTCCCTTTCCCTTCTTTACTATTTCCTTGGGATATAAGCCCAGTAGTAGCACTGCTGGGTCAAAGTGTATGCACATTTTGATAACTTTTTGGGCATAATTCCAGATTATTCTCCAGAATGGTTGGATTCTTTCACAACTCCACCAACAATGCATCAGTGTCCCAGTTTTCCCACAGCCCCCCATTCATCGTTATTTGTTCCTGTCATCTTAGCCAATCTGACAGGTGTGTAATAATATCTCAGAGTTGTCTTAATTTGCATTTCTCTGATCAATAGTGATTTGGAACACTCTTTCATATGAGTGGAAATAGTTTTAATTTTATCATCTGAAAATTGTCTGTTCATATCCTTTGACCATTTATCAATTGGAGAATGGCTTGATTTCTTATAAATTAAAGTCAATTCTCTGTATATTTTGGAGATAAGGCCTTTATCAGAACCTTTAACTGTAAAAATGTTTTCGCAATTTATTACTTCCCTTCTAATCTTGTTTGCATTAGTTTTGTTTGTGCAGAAACTTTTAAATTTGGTGTAATCAAAATGTTCTATTTTGTGATCAATAATGGTCTCTAGTTCTCCCTTGGGCACAAACTCCTTCCTCCTCCAAAAGTCTGAGAGGTAAACCATCCCATGTTCCTCCAATTTATTTATGATTTCGTTCTTTATGCCTAAATCTTGGACCCATTTTGAGCTAATCTTAGTATGTGGTGTTAAATGTGGGTCCATGTCTAGTTTCTGCCATAATAATTTCCAGTTTTCCCAGCAGTTTTTGTCAAATAATAAATTCTTATCCCAAAATTTGGGATCTTTGGGTTTGTCAAACACTAGATTGCTATTTTTATTCACTATCTTGCCCTGTGAACTTAACCTATGCCACTAATCAACTAGTCTATTTCTTAGCCAATACCAAATGGTTTTGGTGACTGTTGCTTTATAATACAGTTCTAGATCAGGTACAGTTAGACCACCTTCAATTAATTTTTTTCATTACTTCCCTTGAAATTCTCGACCTTTTGTTGGTCCATATGAATTATGTTGTTATTTTTTCTAGGTTATTAAAATAGTTTCTTGGAAATCTGATTTAGGGAGTATTGTCATCTTAATTATATTCTCTCGGCCTATCCAAGAGCACTGAATGTCTTTCCAATTATTTAAATCTGACTTTATTTTTGTGGCAAGTGTTTTGTAATTTTGCTCATATAATTCCTGACTCTCCTTTGGTAGATATATTCCCAAATATTTTATACTATCGACCATTATTTTGAATGGAATTTCTCTTTGTATCTCTTGCTGTTGGATTGTGTTAGTAATGTATAAAAATGCTGAGGATTTATGTGAATTTATTTTGTATCCTACAACTTTGCTAAAATTCTGAATTATTTCTAATAGCTTTTTAGCAGTCTTTGGGGTTCTCTAAGTATACCATCATGTCATCTGTGAAAAGTGATAACTTGATTTCCTCACTTCCTACTCTAATTCCATGAATCTCTTTCTTGGCTCTTATTGCCAAGGCTAGAGTTTCTAGTGCTATATTGAAAAGTAATGGTGATAGTGGGCAACCTTGTTTCATGCCTGATCTTATAGGGAAAGGTTCTAGTTTATCGCCATTACATATGATGTTTACTGAAGGTTTTAAATATATGCTCATTATTCTTTTAAGGAATAGTCCATTTATTCCTATACTCTCAAGCATTTTTAGTAGGAATGGATGTTGGATTTTATCAAATGCTTTTTCTGCATCTATTGATATGATCATATGGTTTTTATTAATTTGATTATTAATATGGTCAATTATACTAATAGTTTTCCTAATATTAAACCAGCCCTGCATTCCTGGTATAAATCCCACTTGGTCATAGTGTATTATCCTGGGGATGATTTTCTGAAGTCTATTTGCTAATATCTTATTTAAGATTTTAGCATCAATATTCATTAAGAAAATTGGTCTATAGTTTTCATTCTCAGTTTTCGATCTACCTGGTTTAGGTATCAGTACCATGTCTGTGTCACAGAAAGAATTTGGTAGGACTCCTTCAATACCTATTTTTTCAAATAATTTACATAGCATTGGAGTTAATTATTCTTTAAATGTTTGGTAGAATTCACATGTAAATCCATCTGGCCCTGGGGACTTTTTCTTAGGAAGTTGGTTAATAGCTTGGTCTATTTCTTTTTCTGAGATGGGACTATTTAGACTACTTACTTCTTCCTCTGTTAATCTGGGCAAGCTATATTTTTGAAGGTATTCTTCCATTTCATTTAAGTTATCGAATTTATCGGCATAAAGTTGAGCAAAGTAGCTCCTAACTATTGTTCTAATTTCCACTTCATTAGTGGTGAGTTCACCCTTTTCATTTTCAAGACTAATAATTTGTTTTTCTCTTTCCTTTTTTTAATCAGGTTTACTAAGGGTTTGTCTATTTTGTTGATTTTTTCATAGAACCAACTCTTAGTTTTATTAATTAATTCAATAGTTTTTTTACTTTAAATTTTATTAATCTCACCTTTTATTTTTTGAATTTCAAGTTTTGTGTTTGTCTGGGGGTTTTTAATTTGTTCCTTTTCTAGCAATTTGAGTTGTAAGCCCAATTCGTTGGCCCTCTCTTTCTCTATTTTATGCAAGTAGGCCTGTAGAGATATAAAACTTCCCCTTATTACTGCTTTGGCTGTATCCCACACATTTTGGTATGATGTCTCATTATTGTCATTTTCTTGGGTGAAGTTATTAATTAATTATGTCTAGGATTTGCTGTTTTACCCAATCATTCTTTAGTATAAGATTATTTAATTTCCAATTATTTTTTGGTCTATTTTCCCCTGGCTTTTTATTAAATGTAATTTTGATTGCACTGTGGTCTGAAAAGGATGCATTTACTATTTCTGCCTTACTGCATTTGATTTTGAGGTTTTTATGCCTAGTATATGATCAATTTTTGTATAGGTTCCATGAACTGCTGAGAAGAAAATATACTCCTTTCTGTCTCCATTTAGCTTTTGCCAAAGATCTATCATATCAAACTTTTCTAGTACTCTATTTACCTCTTTGACTTCTTTCTTATTTATTTTGTGGTTTGATTTATCTAATTCTGAGAGTGCAAGTTTGAAATCTCCCGCTATTATAGTTTTGCTATCTATTTCCTCTTGCAGCTCTCTTAATTTCTCTTTTAAGAATTTAGATGCTGCACCACTTGGTGCATACATGTTTAATATTGATACTGCTTCACTATTGATGCTTCCCTTTAGCAGGATATAATGCCCTTCCTTATCTCTTTTAATTAGATCAATTTTTGTTTTTGCTTGATCTGAGATGAGGATGGCTATCCCTGGTTTTTTGGCTTTGCCTGAAGCATAGTAGATTCTGCTCTACCCTTTTACTTTTAGTTTGAATGTTTCATCCTGTTTCAGGTGTGTTTCCTGTAAACAACATATAGTAGGATTCTTACTTTTAATCCAGTCTGCTAACTGCTTCCTCTTTTTTTTTGGCAGTTTGCCCCATTCACATTTATGGCTAGAAGGACTAATTCTATATTGCTTGCCATCCTATTAACCCCTGCTTATGCTTTTCCCCTTTCCTTCCCTCTTACCCCCCTACCCAGTATTAAACTTGTGAACAGCCCTCCCTTTTTAGGATCCCTCCCCCACCTTAAAGTTCCTCCCCTTATTTTACCCCTTTTCCTCACAATTTCTGTATTCCCTTCCTCTTAGTTTACTCCTTCCCTTTCACTTTTCAATGAAGTGGAAGAAGTTTCACCATAAATCGAATATGTGTATTGATACACACTATGTTCATCTCCCTCCTTTCTTTCTCTCAGATACAATAGGTTACCTTTGCCTCTTCATGAGATGTAGTACCACCACTTTACACTTTTTTATGACATAATTTCCTTTCCACCTCTAGTTTTTAAGACAAATTGTACATATGTTCTTTACATATTTTTTTTGGCAGAAGTATAGTTCTCAAGATTTCTTTTTACCTTTTTAGAAATCTCTTGAGTTCTGTATTTGAAGATCAAACCTTTTATGTAGGTCTGGTTTTTTTCATCAAAAATAGATGGAATTCATTTATTTCGTTAAATGTCCATCTTCTTCCCTGGAAAACGATGCCCATTCTTCCTGGGTAAGTTATTCTGGGCTGCATATCAAGTTCCTTAGCCTTTTGGAATATCATGTTCCAGGCCCTTTGTTCTTTTAATGTGGATGCTGCTAGATCCTGGGTTATCCTTATTGTGGATCCTCCATATCTGAGTTGCTTTTTTCTAGCAGCTTCCAATATCTTTTCCTTTTTCTGATGGTTCTTGAACTTGGCCACTATATTTCTAGGCATTTTGATTTTAGGGTCCCTTTCAGTAGGTGATAGATGAATTTTTTCAATGTCTATTTTACCCTCTGTTTCCAGAACGTCTGGGCAGTTCTCTTTGATAATTTCCTCGAAAATGGTGTCCAAGCTCTTTTTTTCCTCACATTTTTCAGGGAGTCCGATTATTCTCAAATTGTCTCTCCTGGATCTGTTTTCCAGGTCTGTTGTTTTTCTGATAAGGTACTTGACATTCTTTTCAATTGTTTCATTTCTTTGGTTTTGCCTGACTACCTCTTGGTTTCTTCTTGAGTCATTCATTTCTACTTGTTTGAGTCTAATTTTCAATGATATATTTTCTTCACTCACTTTTTTTATATCTCTATGTAATTGTCCAATTGAGTTTTTATCTTCTATGGAATTTTTTTCCATTTTATCCATTTTATTTTTTAGAGAGCTGTTTTCTTTTTCCAGCTCACTAATCCTGTTTTCCTTGGAGTTGTTTACCTTTTCAGCTCACTAATCTTGTTTCTCAATGATTTGATTTCTTTATCCACTGTCTTTAAATGCATGGAATGACTTCTCCAGGCTCTCTTGCCAAGTTTCCCTTTCCTTTTCCCATTTCTCTTCCAGCTTTCTTGTGAGAGCCTTTTTGATTTCCTTTATGAGATTCTTTTGTATTGAGGAGCAGCTCATATCCCCCTTAGGGGATTCCTCTGGGGATAGTCTGTTTTTAGTCTCCTCAGTGTTTGAAGTCTGCTCTCTCTCCATACAAAAGCTGTCAATGGTTAGAGCCCTTTTGAATTTTTTGTTCATTTTGTCAGAGTAGGAATTGAAGAAAACAAATTGACAAGAGAAACAATTGGTCTGTTTTTTGGGGGGATGGGGCTGGATGGTATTCATGGGCTTCCTCTACAGACTGGTGATAGGGCAACAGAGAGCCACTAACAGAACAGCGATGACACCCTCTCTGCCGCTCCTGCCTTACTGCCAAGACTGAGTATCCACACTGGGGTAAAAGCCTTTTCACAAAAAGGGCAGAGATTGTACCCCTCCCCCTCTGGTCTGAGCTGTGTGAGCTGCCTGTCTCACTCTGGCTGCCTGCCCTCAGTCTGAGCCTAGTCTGATTGACCCTCCACTGAGCAAACACAGACCTTTTCTGGCAACTTTCAAGGATGTCTTCTCTTGGTGATTATTTGTGGGTTTCTTTCTGGGTCAAGCATTAAGTCTGAGGCTTGTCATGAAGTAAATTCTGAGAGAAAACGAGGAGCTCAAGCAGCTGTCTGCCTCCACACTGCCATCTTGGCTGGAAGTCGCCCTTCAATCATTTCAATCAACCTGATATGTATAAGATGATATTGCAAGGTTCATTTTAGTGAATAATGATTTGTGGAATTTTTTTCAGATGACTATGAATCATTTTGAATTTTCCATTGAAAATTGCCTGTTAATATCCTTTGATCAATTATGAACTGAGAACAACTCTTTTTTTTATTTTTTTTTTGCTTGCTCTATTTTTTGTAAAGATTTTTTTGTCTTTAATTTCTACTTATAATTATCTTTTTAAGGTGCAATTATTAGTTCTGATTTCTAAACTAATTCTTTCCTTTTAATTTTTATTTTGATGGCTGTTAGAAACTAAATTGAAAATCAACAAAAGTAATTTATTTTATTAGATATTTATATTCTAATCACATTCAATTACTATATTTTAAAATGTTTTCTGCAACACATCAAATTGTTTAATTCATTGTCATTGATTTTTCTTCTTCATGATCATTCTTCTAATTTCTTCTTTTTACATTTACATTATATCATAAAGGTTTTTTTCCATATTTCTTTTTATTCTTAGTAGAGCTTGCCATTAATTGTATTATAATTTACTCCATTAAAAGAATAAAAACAATTTCTCTACCTATTTCCCCAGGATTACTCATTATTCTGTTTCTAGGGGGTTTGGTAATATTTATAATTTAAAATGCTTTAATTTCAAATCTTGGATTATTAATAAAATTTAGAACTTTTTCAAATGATTAATAATCGTTATTTTTACTTTTAAAATATCTTTTTATGTCCTTTGGCCAGTTAGCCTTTTTAACCTTAGAATTTTCACTAAATTTTTACATCTTTCCATGTTTGATAATCATTGATGAAACTGACAATATATATTCTCAAGTACAGTTGTCAATTACTGAAAATTTCCCTGTTTTGATTCTTTCTTTTCCAACACCCACTTTAATTGTTTTGTATTTTCTTTGCTCCTCATTATTTAATATTTAAATCATAACTAAAATTTATAGCCTAGTAAAATCATTTACTATAGTGTGTCTAAAATGAATTTTTCATTCTCTCTTTAAATCTATCATCTTTCTAGCAGAAGGCAAATAGAGTATCTCAATTCTAGTTTAGATCTTTTTACATCAATTCTTGGAGGTCTTCCTAGTTTCTTCGGAAACTCTCCATTTCACTATTTCTTATGATATTATATAATTCTATTAAATTCACTTATCATAATTTACTTTGACTTGCCTCCAAAGTTTGATACTCACTTAGTTTCAATTTTTGGATATTACAAAAAAAATTCATATTTTTTGTATTTATGGGCTGTTCTCTTAATTCTCTATTCTCACTGTGAGTATATACTTGATAGTAGAACACTGGATCAAAGAACAAATTGCATTGCCTTTTGGAAGTAGCTCTGTGTTATTTTAAAAACTGACTGAAACAATTTACAATTAAAAAAATACCCCATTAATGAAATTAGCAATACTACTGTGTCAGAGCTATTCTAACACAAAATTTTCCTCTTGTCAATTCTTCCAGCCTGATGGGAGTGAGTAGAACCTCAGAGTTCCTTTAATTTGTATTTCCCTAATTAGGAGTATTGTCTTTATGCAAGGTTATTGATATTTTGGATTTTATTTTTGAAAACTTTTTATTAATGTCATTTGAAAATTTTGACATTTGAATTTTTAGAACTGGAGAACATTTCATGGATGATTGTTATTTTAAAAGTTTAATTTATTTCTAGTAACATCATAGAATTTTTGTCACTGTTTCATAATCTTTGAAAAATCCATATAATTCTTTGATTCATTTTTCGTTATAATGTTGCAGTCTTTAATACTGCTGAAGCCTTTTATAATTTTTTTTCATTTTTCCTTTTGGCTTAATACTATTGTATTTCCCTTCTGGTTTGATATGTGTCTTTTCAGATAGCTCAGAATATCATCTTTATGACTTTGCTTTATCATTCTATTTTTTAATTTACCAATTATCTTTGGTTTCTTTCCTTACTGGTTAGTTCAACTCTTATTTCTACAAAGATCAGAGAGGTCAATTGTCCTCTAACCCTTTAAGTTGAGATAGATAAATATGTGGTCCAAGGCCATATCCCTGCCAAAAGTAAATCTGCTGAAACTGGAGTAGCCCAATAATGTTCAGAACAGCCAAAAGATGGAAAAAACCCAAAAATTATCTAATAGAATCTAACAAAAGTGGGAAGAAAAGTTATATGGGAATATAGTAACTGATATAAACTGTCATGTATATGAATGATTGCATTTATTTCAATTTAGATTCAGAAGACAGAATTAAAAGTAATATCTACAAGTTGAAAAGCTGGATTTTTGTTTCTACATAAAACAATCAGAATTTGCTATAAGCAAAGTAAGATGTTTCTATATTTAATGAATTTCCTATTGCATCTACAGGAAGCCTCAATAGAGGATAATGTAGAATGCTCTTCACAGATATATAATAAGATCAATTCTCTGCCTCCTCCAATATTTATAATACTAACATCATATAGATACCTAAAATAATAAATAATAATTCACATTTATAAAATAATTTTAGATAACATTTCCACAATGTTGAAGTTCCTAGATAATTTTTCACAGACATACATATACAAATTTGTGATTTAGGTAATGTAAGTCTTGCCATTTATAATTTCCAGATGAGAAAACTGATTAAGTGACTTTTCAGTTTCCACAAGCCTAATAATGAAAATAGCTGACATTTATGTAATAGATTTACATTTGTAAAACACTGTATAAATTATTTCATTTGATCCTTATCAAAGCCTTTGGAGGTAGATAATATTACTATCTTATTTTTATTTGGTAAAACTAAGGATCAGATCAAAGAAGTAATATTGTTTACTGTCATATATTTAGCCACCTTCCATAATGGCATTTGAACTAGTTTTTTTCTGACTCCAGGTCCAGAACTCTTATTTACTATGACATGCCAGTTTCATACTAATTATCAGAATTGGAACAAGCATACAGATTTCTTGACTCAATAACCAGTATTTTGCACACATTATTCTAGCTTTCTGTATAATGCTTTGTTGACTAAACAAGACAGTAATCATGATCAATGTTATATTACCAGTGAAAAATTGGCACAAAAATCTTTAAAGACTAAAGGATTGGGTCCCATTTAGTGGCAATGAATCCTAAGACATTGTATAATTATACTGAAGAGTACATGCTATATTTGCTTTAATTATACCTGCAGTAAGAGAAATAATTTTTTAAGTATTAGTATTTTATTTCTCAACAGAATATGTACTAATATGTTTAAGAGCTTTTTATATAAATATTTTTAAAATTTATAATTATAACTATTTTGACAGTATATATGCATGGGTAATTTTTTACAACATTATCCCTTGCACTCACTTCTGTTCCGATTTTTCCCTTCCTTCCCTCCACCCCTTCCCCTAGATGGCAGGCAGTCTTATACATATTAAATATGTGATAGTATATCCTAGGTACAATATATATGTACAGAACTGAATTTCTTGTTGCCAGGAAGAATTGGATTCAGAAGGTAAAAATAACCTGAGAAGAAAAAAAATGCAAACAGTTTACACTCATTTCCCAATATTCCTTATCTGGGTATAGTAGATTCTGTCCATCATTGATCAATTGGAACTGAATTAAGATCTTCTCTTTATCAAAGATATCTACTTTCATCAGAATACATCCTCATACAGTAATGTTGTTGAAATGTATAATGATCTCTTAATTCTGCTCATTTCACTCAGCATCAGTTGATGTAAGTCTCTCCAAACCTTTCTGTATTCATCCTGCTGGTCATTTCTTACAGAACAATAATATTCCATAACATTAATATACCACAATTTACCCAACCATTCTCCAATTGATGGACATCCACTCAGTTTCCAGTTTCTGGCCACATACAGGTCCCTTTCCCTTCTCTAGTATTTCTTTGGGATATAATCCCAATAGTAGCACTTCTGGGTCAAAGGGTATGCACAGTTTGATAACTTTTGGGGCATAATTCCAGATTGCTCTCCAGAATGGTTGGATTATTTCACAACTCCACCAACAATGCATCAGTGTCCCAGTTTTCCCACAGCCCCTCCAACATTCATCCTTATTTCTTCCTGTCATCTTAGCCAATCTGACAGGTGTATAGTGATATCTCAGAGTTGTCTTAATTTGCATTTCTCTGATCAATAGTGATTTGGAACACTCTTTCATATGAGTGGAAATAGTTTCAATTTCATCATCTGAAAATTGTTCATATCCTTTGACCATTTATCAAATGAAGAATGGCTTGAATTCTTATAAATTAGAGTCAGTTTTCTATATATCTTGGAAATGAGGCCTTTATCAGAACCTTTAACTGTAAAAATGTTTTCCCAGCTTGTTACTTCCCTTCTAATCTTATTTGCATTAGTTTTGTTTGTACAAAGGCTTTTTAATTTGATGTAATCAAAATTTTCTATTTTGTGATCAATAATGTGAATCTCTAGTTCTTCTTTGGTCACAAATTCCAGTAAAAGAAATAATTGATCAGTTATATATTAACTATATCTTTCCTCTTAAACAACAAATGCATGTGTATAAAAGATTATAGATTTGTTTCTGCAGTAATTTGAAATAGCCATCACAATTCTTCCAATGATTTTCATGCTTATGCAGTACTTCCAACCAATTTTCATCAGTTCTGACTAAGTTCACATAGGTTCTTAGTCTGTCATCAAATTGTTTCCAAGACAAAAAAAAAAAAAAAAAAAAAAAAAGGATTCTACAACTGGGTGCAAACTAAATCCCAGCTGATGGTAAAAAGCATATGCCTACCTTCATATGATTCTATAACTGAACAATAATACATCCTATATTACCTTTCATTGTAGTATTAATAATTATTCCTTCATTTATGTTAATATTCTTCTATCTGGTAGATTTTTAAAAATGAACTGTTTGGCAACACTAGTAAACTATTCAGTAACATTTCTGAAAGCCTGCAGAGAGAGAGAAACAGTGATAAAAGAGAAATTTATATCTAAAGAGGGTTGTGGAGGATTTTTCCTTGTAAAGATTAGTTTACATATAAATATAATTTGAAAACAAAGCCAAGTGTGCTATTGAATTACAAATGCATTTATTATAGCACCAGTAATTATCCAATAGTAAGGTAAATATTTTACTTTTAGCTAGGTAATTTAGATGGTTAAAATGATTTTTCAAAAGTATTTCAATCTTCAGCAAGAAGTTATAAAAAACTTTCCATTTTCTACCACATACTTTTGTGAGTGAGAATTTTTACTTTCTTTTTGTTTTAATTTCATTAAATTTCATTTCCAAAACTGAAAAGGAAAAAAGTAAAAGAACATATATGTTGTAAAATGTGTATAGTAGCTCATATTGTGGTGACAAATATCTGGAGGGGTGTTCATCAATTGGGGAATGACAAAACAATGTATACTTGTGATGGAATATTACTGAGATATAAGAAAGATTTACACAAAATAATTAAGAGTGAAATGAGAAGAACTAAAAGAACATTGTGTATGCAATACCAACATTGTTTTAAGGATATATTTG
Source organism: Sminthopsis crassicaudata (assembly GCF_048593235.1). Classification (NCBI taxonomy): domain Eukaryota; kingdom Metazoa; phylum Chordata; class Mammalia; order Dasyuromorphia; family Dasyuridae; genus Sminthopsis; species Sminthopsis crassicaudata. The sequence goes on from NC_133620.1 coordinate 267,472,038, forward strand.
AGAAAATAAATTATTTTATCTCTTATAAGTAATCAACTATAAAAAACATATGAAAATGCTTTCTATCTTTATCCAGACAAAAAGACTGATAAAAGAAGTATATATTGAATAATTTTACATGCGTATGTGTGTGTAACAGTAGACATTTTGAGAATGGGGTAGGGAAAAAGAAAGAAAAATAAATGTACTTGATAATTTTTGTATATTTGAAAGAAATATTACGCTATGCATAGTAAATTTGCAGCTCAAAGTACAATCATGTTTTTATTGAACTGTTATGATAATGCTTGTTTTATCCCCTAAATTAAAAAATAATGTTTATATTTATATTTAATATTTATATTACTTTTGTCATTTGTATTATTTAAAATATTATTAGTTGTTATTTTTAAATATTACATTCAACAATATTTTAAAAGAAATTTAATATGAAATTTTATAGATAATAAGCATGTGAAATTTTGTCAAATTACTTATTTAATTTTTACACAATGTGCACATAAGATCATAATTTCATAGTTAGACAAAGTTTTAATCATGAGTATAATGAAAATTTTAGGATATATAATTTTTTCAAGGCAATTAAATGACTTTCCCAGGGTCACACAGTTACGAAGTGTTAAGTATCTGAGATCACATTTGAACTCAGATCCTCCTAACTCCAGAACTGATGCCACTGCTCCTTAATTTTTAATCTAAAGTAAATTTAATTAATTTCCCCTTAATTTGAATGTTGGAGCAAAATTGAATGTAATTGCTTAATTCATCAATATATAACATATTAAGAATGGTCTATTCTTACTAGTGAACATAATGGTTCACAATAGATTTTTGTTGTTGATGTTTTTTATTGTTGCTTAAACTGGATGATGGAGTAAAAACTGGAACATTGGTCTATTAATTGCTCCAAATCCTGAAAGTCAAATATTCCCTGAGTTTATAGCCCCAGGATCTTCATAATGGTTTGATAAGCTTAACAGTTGACTCATTTTTGCTTTTATTTATTTACTTTTGCAGCTGGATGCAGCCTAAAGTGGACTTATGGATGTTTTCGCAGTAATGGTATCTGCAGAATCAAGTGTTTGGCCAATGAGGAGCATGGAGGCGACTGTGTATATGCTAATTATGTGTGTTGTCTTCAACAAAAATAAATAAAGGTAGTGGTGAAAGAAATCATCAGCACAGAAGAAAAATGAATTAGAAAAAAAATAATATCACATCCTCTACTTCCCTTGCATGCTGGCTTTTGTAAATGCTCAGTATCACAAGAAATGAAATAAACCTTCCAAAAAATTCTGTTCTTTGTGCATTTGTTCATGAATGAATTTAAAAAATGTGAGGAGCTACTTGCTCTCATCTGCTCTCCTAGTGGTCAGAGAGCCAGTTGTCCTGAAATGCTGTTTTGCTGCTCAGGCTGGGAAGAAAGGAAGAGAGAACAGAATCTGAATATTTTCTAGAGAGGGCTTCTATCTTCTGAAACAATCTCTATCCCTGTTTTGATAAAATTCCTCCTTTCTAAAATGAGAAAGGTTGAAATTCATGGCCTTCCCATTCTAGATCTAAGATCCTATGATCAGAACATAAATGTTGAGTCTAAAGACATGGGACACAACAAAGTATCTCAGTATCAATTCAAATATGGAAAGAAGAAAATTGAATAGTCACAAACATAAGTAGTATTAGGAGAAATCAGACAAGATAAACATGGGAGATCACTGGCTAGTATATTCACAAGACTTGTTTTTTGATTCCCAGTTTCATGACTTTATAGTTTGGTGATCCTGAAAAGGGGGTTTTGCATATACCTACATCACAAACTATGTATGGGAGAGTGGCAATCTCTTTGGGGGGAAAATGTATATATAAGTTTGACAGGAACAACCTGACACAGGGTCATGTTATGTATACTTTTTATATATTTTAGATATTAAGATGACAATAATTTCAGAACATTATTATATAGATCAAATGAGATAATATATAAAGCTCTTTGGAAAAATATTTTGGGAAAGCTTTAAAACCTATTTTGTAGGTTTTGGGACTATTATTATTCGTATTAAGGGTTGGTACAATTGCTCCTACATTGTAAATTTACCATTATAATATTCCTAATTACTAAACATAGTCATGTGGGAGGGTATTAAAGAATGTACATACACTAATGCATCGTTGGTGGAGCTGTGAATCAGTATTGGAAATCGATTTGGAATCACAGAAATAAAATGATTAAAATGTCATATATTTTTTGCCCAGAGATTGCATTAGGCTTTCATCCCAAAAAGTACATTGATTAAAAAAAAAAGAATGCCCTCAGATAGCAACATATTTAAAGAACAAATAAATGGAAGTACAGAAGGTGCCCAACTTTGAGGAATGACTAAATAAATCATGATAAATCATGATATATTATAGAATATTATTGTGTAGTATAATTAGATGACTATGATTAATACAGAAAAACATAGAAAATCAATAATAATTAATGCAGAGTATAGCAGAATAAAGAAAAAGGGAATGCACATTAACTATCATGATGTTAAAGGAAAGGACAATAAGAAAGATTGGGGAGGAAGGAAGAAAGGGAGGAAGGAAAGAAATAAGAGTGAGAAGAAGAAGGAGAAGAAGGAGAAGAAGAAAAAGAAGAAGAAGAAGAAGAAGAAGAAGAAGAAGAAGAAGAAGAAGAAGAAGAAGAAGAAGAAGAAGAAGAAGAAGAAGAAGAAGAAGAAGAAGAAGAAGGAGAAGAAGGAGAAGAAGGAGAAGAAGGAGAAGAAGGAGAAGAAGAAGAAGAAGAAGAAGAAGAAGAAGAAGAAGAAGAAGAAGAAGAAGAAGAAGAAGAAGAAGAAGAAGAAGAAGAAGAAGAAGGAGAAGAAGAAGAAGAAGGAGAAGAAGGAGAAGAAGGACAAGGAGAAGAAGGACAAGGAGAAGAAGAAGAAGAAGAAGAAGAAGAAGAAGAAGAAGAAGAAGAAGAAGAAGAAGAAGAAGAAGAAGAAGAAGAAGAAGAAGAAGAAGAAGAAGAAGAAGAAGAAGAAGAAGAAGAAGAAGAGGAAGAGGAGGAAAAAGAAGAAGAGCAGGAGGAGGAGGAGGAAGAGGAGGAGGAAGAGGAAAAGAAAAATGAAACAAATGTTATGAAATTATAAAGAATTAGCATGGTTTGAAAGAAATACGAGGAGGTGGTTGCATTTACCCTTACGCTGCAGAAGTGTGAAATCCACAAATATTATACTTTGCACTTTTTTGACTTTTTGATGTATCAGTGATGCTGAAATTTCATTTTTGTCTTTAAACAATAATACTTGTTATATGAGATGGTTCCCACTGAAGGAAAGGGCAAATAATATTGGAAAAAACTTTGATAATATTAAAAAGAAGCCAATAAAAACATAAAATAAAATGACTGGAAGTGTTATCTTCAAAAATCCTGGATCAATATTGCCTTGTAGCCCTCATTTAGTACTAATTTAATTTTATTTTGCTTATATTTGTGACAGCAAATGGTTTGCTGTATCTGGAAGAAGGAAGATTGGGATCATCTAAATCCCACTTCTGATCCATGTCAGCTGTGTAGTCATGGGCAAATCATTTAATTCCTCTGAGATTCAGTGTTTTCATCTGTGAAATGGGGTTATTATATCTGAATTCCCTACTTCTCTTTTAAAGCTTGGATAAAATAATATGTGTAAATAAATAAAAATCTCAGTGTTTTTTTCTTTCTTGAGAGTTAGTTTTTTTCATTTGTAAATTGTCTTGTCTTGAACACATTTTAGACTTCTATGACTTGTCCACCTTTGTCTCTGAGTATCTCCCCCATTTTCAACCTTTATGAATGGTCTTCACTCATTATATTGTAAATTCCTTGAGGGAAAGGAATGTCTTTCTTATTCCTGTATTTGTATTCCCCAGTATAGTACAGTGTCTGTTACATAATAGATACTTGATAAATATTTATTGACTAGCTGATCTTTTCTTTCTAAAGAAGAATTTAAGCTATTTGAGGAGAAAGTCTATGCGTTATACTTCTGTATCACCCTTAGCATCAAGCGCATGTCCTCCCCAGTAGAGAGATCGAAGCACATTTGTTAATTTATCCAACCATATAAATTTAGAAGGGTTTTATAAAAGAAAAAAACAAGCTTATGGTTCTCAGTGTAATTAAAACATGACATGTCATTAAATGGCATGTCGTCTTTGCAGTGCTTCAGTGTTCCAGGATGCACATTTCAACAGCTGGTCATAGTTAATCTTATAATGTTGTTTCAACACTTGTTTAAATTGAGATTTATTCAGAAACACAGAGTTCTCTGGTTGTAGGAAAGGACTAAATGCTTCTAATTGTCACAAGACTGATTATAAAAAACAAGAGCCTCATATTCAAGTTGTTCAAGGCTCCAAAATGGAACAAAACAGGACTTTAAGAATGAATGGATTCATGGCTCTTCTACCAGGTTGAAAGACTAAAACTTCTTTTCTCAGTCATTTTTCTCACATTTACTAGTCTGCACCATAAGTATTGAACAATTTCAGTCATGTTTGACCTTTCATAACTCCGTTTTTGGGAAGTTTCTTAGAAAAGATTTTGGAGTAGTTTTCCATTTCCTTCATCAGCTCACTTTACAAATGATGAACTAAGGCAAAAAGGTTGTTAAATTACTTGTCCCAAAGGATCACACAGCTAGTAAGGATTGAACTTACGAGGATGAGTCTTTCTGAGTCAAGCCCAGTGCTTTCCTGCAATACTTAGCTACCAAAGTGAAGATGTAAAGAATCACTACTACTTTTCTCAAACTTTCTTCTATCAATGCTTCTTAAATTGAGTGTCATAACCACATATGGAGTCACATAAATTAATGTGGATGTCATAAAATTGTGATTTGTTATTAGTAAATGTTTGATTTATATATTTAAGTTATATATCTATAAACCTGGAGTCACATAAAAAAAGGGTTGTGAGTGGGAAAAATGAAAGAAGCCCTGATATATGTGATAAAATTATTCTACTCAATTTGAATTTGCAATAGAGAATTTTTAAATGTTGCTATTCTATTATATAAAGATATATGTAATACATAACACAAAAACACATAAATTTTATGTGTATATATATATATATATATATATATATATATATGTGTGTGTGTGTGTGTGTGTGTGTGTGTGTGTGTGTGTGTGTATGTATTTTCCTCTATTCAGTATTACCATTGAGTTGCCACATTGCAAACTACCTGTCGATCTCTGTCATTTATGCTGTTTTTCAATTAAATGTAATCCACTTCTCCTACTGGACCTATGTATTCCCTCAAATTCCCTCCAAATCTGTAGTTTGGATTCACTCTTGCAGATGGTTACCATCAAATATCCAAAACAAAAGTTGCAAAAGTCATGAAAAACAAAGTAAAAGTAGCAAAAATAATTATAGTAAAAGTAAAATTATTACTTTTAGCAATAGCATCAATAATATTAAATGTTTACAAGCCATCTGCAAATTAGTGTATACAATATTCAAAATAAAAATATAACAGCAAGCAAATTACATGTTTCAGGACCATTTCTATTTTAATTCTATCAAAAAGATGAGGAGAGGATAATAATAATAATATTAAATAAAATCATATTCATTGAATTCCATCAAAATAAAATAATATTTTTTTCAAGATAGCGATAAGCTATACTAGAAATGAAGCATTTTCATAATTGAAACTAATGACCATAATCACCTAGATAATACATTGACCTACAAAAAATGTGAGAGCAACATGCTAAATGTATGTTGTCATAATAAGCACTCAAATACTCTGAAATATGTGGAATTAAATTATAAAATATTGAGACTTAATGGAAGAAAATGAATCGTTTTAGGAATAGAATGATATATGCATCACCTTTATAATTCTGTTTGCTGTTTGTAAACCCAAATTTGCCTTCAGTGAATCTTCAAAAGATGAAACAATGTCTTCAAACTTTCATTAATAGAAATCAGTTATTTTATCAATTTATACAACAGTAATGAACTTCAAATAAATAATAGGATAATGGGTAGCCCTTAGACCATTTATGAGTACTATCAAATATATGAGAAACCAAAAGTAATGATTAAAATAAACTTCTTTTAAAAAAAAAGTTATAATTACTAGAAAGGTATTTTGCGAAGAATAGGCCTCAGAATATATGTGTATATATGAATAAATATGTGTGTATATGTACATATTTCTATATATGTTCCATCTATGTATAATTTCTCAAGTTGGCAAATTGTTCCAGAATCATTTCTTTCTGAATCTCATTGAAAAACACTAGAGGAATCTGATGATAATTGCAATTACTATAATGACAACTACAGCTGACATTTAAATAGCATTTTGAAGTTTGTGAAGTACTTTACAAATACTTATCTCATTTGAGCAAAGTAAGGAGGCAATTGTCATGGGTGGAAGGGGAATTAGTATAAGCATAATTATCTGTGTATCACAGCAAGTCAAGGTCATGGAGTGGTTCTGGATTTAATTTTATTTTAATGGAAATATGATATTGACACTGAGAAAATGCTGTCTTTTTAATTGAGTGGTCTGGCTATGCCAGAGCAGCACAAGGTTCATAAGGTGATCCTAAGGCACTTTTTGGTTAATGTTTAAAGGTAGCTCTGCCATACTCCAGCTGATAAATAATCAAAACATATGATCTATCTCCAAAGGGCTATACATTTATGCATATCCTTTGACCCAATAAGACTACTATTAGGCATGAATACCAAAAGAGATTCAAATTAAAGTAAAATGATGTGTATATACCAAAAATATTCATAGCAGCTCTCTTCTCTGAGCAAAAAAATAAATAAATTCCATCAATTGGGAATGGCTCAATAACTGTGCCATGTGTTTATAATAGTATAGTATTGTTCAATGGGTAATGATGCTCTCAGAAAAAAAAAAAAAAAGAAACAAAAATCTGGGAAGTCCAAACAAAGTGATATGTGCTGGATACAAAGTAATAGCAATGTTTGAGATGACCAGTTATAAATGACTATGCTATTCTCAGTAGTACAACTATCACAACTACTCTGAAAGATTTATGATGTAAAATTCTATCTATACCCAGAGAAGGAACTAACTGTATCTGGATACAGATTGAAGCATTCTTTCTTTTCTTTCCTTTTTTAAAATTTTTATTTTCATTAGAATGGGAGATCTGTTTTCTTTCACAATTTGACTTTTATGGAAATGTTTTGCATAAACCATACATGGTTTCTTAATTGTGGATGGGGATAAAAGAGAGAAACTACAACTCAAAAAATTTAAAAATAAATGTAAAGGAGAAGCTAAGTGGCACACTGGATAGAGCTCCAGACCTGAAGCCATGAAGACCTGAATTCAAATCTTGTCTCAGGCACTTAACAATTCTTAGCTGTGTGACCCTGGAGAAGTCACTTAACCCCAACTGCCTCAACAAAAATAAATAAATTAATTAATTAATAAAATTTGTTTTGAGTGTGACTGGGAAAAAATATTAAATAATTAAATCAAAGGACCAAAAAAATATGAAGATAGCATGAGGGAAAACTAGCCATTTTAATATTTTGATCTAAAATGACAAAAAATGAAAAATAAAAATTTAATAGTAATTTTTTAAAAAGAAAGTAGATCAGAATGGAACTTCTGGACTTTTGTGTTCTTGGTAGCTATACCATGACTTCATTAGTAAATGTTTTCCCTAAACTGTCACACATGACCATAATTAACTTGTTTATTACAGAAGTAGGCAAAAACACTGTAAAACTTCACACAAAAAGCTGAGTTAATTTTGATGTCTTTTATCACTCTCCCAGATTTAAGATAAAAGAGGAAGAGAAGAAACCTAGAAAGGCTGAACACAATACAGTGCTCCTTCCTGATAATTTCCATATATTAACTTCCTTTCCTGGTTTCCTGGGGCCTGTTGGCATGATGTACTCCAAATTCTGCTCCAGATCCACCCCAATGCAATAGACCCCTCTTGCCAACCTTCCAAGTCATCTTTGGCAGGAATATTCTTTTTATGTGTCTGTTCCACCAAATTTTGTTTGGAGTCATATTTAAAGTCTGATCTGGGGGAGAACTAGGGAAGAAGTAGGGAACTCTCTACTTTCACTCTGATATCTTGACTTCATCTCCTAAATTTTCTAAGATTCTATTCATCTCTTAAATTTCTTCTTCTTTTGATTTTGTTTATCTGCTTCTAATAGAAGAAAGACAAAATTCTCCACTATTCTAGCTTTACAATCTATTTCCTCCTATTCTTGTTTCCTTCAAGATGTTGGGTGCTATGTCAGTTGGTTCATACATGTTTAGTGCTGACATTATTTCATTTGTTGTCAGGAGCCAAGGGCTTCAGCCCAGGTGTCTCTCCCCCCTAAGTGGGCCTTACCCTCAGACAAATTGTTCTGAGAATTGGCCGACCACAGGTGGGCATTACCCTCAGACAAATAGTTAGGAGAATTGGCCGACCATAGAATATTCCAACATTGTATACTGTTCCTGTTCATTGAACCAGCCATTCCCATGTTCCTTTCCCAGGCCCAGCCCTATTTCTCTTTCTCATGCTTTTTGCTATATAGGCTGTACCCCAAGAGCAATAAACTGACACCTTGACAAGAATCTGCTTGGTCTTGCTCTTCTTTCTCGCTCGTTTCTCTTTCAGACTCCCCAGATAACTGAGTCCCAGTGGACGGGACAATTTGTTATGGTGCCTTTTAGCAAAATGTAGTTTCCTTGCTTAACTCTTTTAATTAAGTCTAATTTTGTTTTTGCTTTGTCTGAGATCATGTTTGCTATGTCTGGCTTTTTTACTTCAGCTAAAGTACGAAGTATTCTACTCCAACTTTATGTGTCTCTCTGTTTCAAATGTGTTTCTTGTAAACAACCTATCTTTGGATTGTGGTTTCTAATCCATTCTGCTATCCACTTCAATGTTGTGGATGATTTCATCCCATTCAGTCAAAATTATTATTACTATTATTAACTTCATTTCCCTCCATGTTATTTTTTGTGTTTATCCTTCTCTCTGTGTGTCATTTTTACCTTCTTATTTGTAAAGATGTTATCTCTCATTTAAATATAGCATAAATACTATATTATATTGTATGTATACATGTATTATACATATGTGTGTATTCTCCCCTAAGATTGCCTTTCAGTATATGTATATGCATAAATGTGTCTATGTCCATTGAAAGGTGATATTAGAGGGGAAGTTACCAGTAGCTAGAAAGACTAGAAAAAGATTTACCATAGAAGGTAGAATTTTAGCAGAATCTTGAGAAAGGTCAGAGCAATTTGAGGAGAGAGCACATTTAAAGCAAAGAAAACAGCTAGTAGAAAGACATAATGATGGGAAATGGAAAGTTGTAAGTGATGAAGAACAAGAAAGACGATATAAGAGGAATATAGATTGCATGGAAAGGAAACGTTTGGTAGAAAAATGGATAGGCAGACAGAGAAGAGGTGTGAAGAACTTTAGATGTAAACAAAAGGAATTAATCTTTGATCTTTGAGAAAATTTGTAAGGTAAGTGAAATTAGTAGGATTAGTAGGAAAATAATTTTGGCAACTGTGTTCAGGGGATGGATTGGACAGAGGAGAGATGAAGCAGAAAACTAAGACTTTTTGCAAAAGTCTTGAGATGAAGACCTAAAGTAATCTGGTAACTATGTGAGTGGATGGGAAGTAAAGTTATCTGAGAGATGTTATGAAGAATGAAATAAATCTAATAAGAATGAAAGTCAAGGATGGATCTGGAATTGCTAAGTTTAGTCAATAGAAATATTTCATTTGCCCAGAACATGGATAGGAATGTTCAAAAGAGAATTGGTTTCAGGGGAAAAGATAATAAGCTCTATTTTATATGTAGTGGTTTTAAATGTCTATGGAATAGGCAGTTAATTGCCAAAAGGAAGTTGGCATTGAAGGACTAGATTTGTTTTAATAATACATTTTTAATTTTTTCTAAATACATGCAAAAACAGTTTTAACATTCACACTTGCAAAAACTTGTGTTTCAAATTTTTCTTCCTCTTTTTCCCATATTTCACTCCCCTAGACAGCAAGCAATCCAATATATGTTAAATATGTGCAGTTCTTCTAAACATATTTCCACATTTATCATACTGCACAAGAGAAATCACATCAAAAAAGAAAAAAAAAAGAGAAATAAAAAGAAAATAGCAACTTACCAACAACAAAAAGGTTAAAATACTATGTTGGGATCTATATTCAGTCCTTGTAGACTTCTTTCTGGATGCAGATGGGCTCTTTTCATCACAAGTCTATTGGAATTGGCCTGAATTAACTCATTGTTGAAAAGAGCCATGTCTATCACAGGCAATCATCACATAATCTTGTTGTTGTGTACAATGTTCTCTTGGTTCTACTCATTTCATTCAGCATCAGTTCATGTAAGTCTTGCTAGTATTTTCTGAAATCATCCTCCTGATTGTTTCTTATAGAACATTAAAATTCCATTACATTCACAAATCATAACTTATTCAGCCATTCCCCAACTGATAGGCAGTTTCCCGTTCCTTACAATTAAACAAAGGACTGCTATAAACATTTTTGCATATGTGGGCCCATTTCCCTTTTTTATATCTTTGGGATACAGACCCAGTAGAGACTTTCTGAATCATAGGCATAGTTTGTGGGACTATATTTCAATAAAGAGGATTGAACTGAATATATAGATCTAGGAAGCATTACATAAAGATTAAAATTATCATCATAGAAACTTTTAAGATTACCAGTAAGAAAATATAGAGAAAAAAGATAGATTTCCCAGGAGATATCTTTGGAGGACAGCTTACAGTAAGGGAACTTCTTGCTAATGATTCATGGTTGAAAGATAAAAATAGTATGAATTAGGAATCATCAAAGACACTTAAAAAAACCAGTCTAACAGGTAGAGAATGAAAGAAAAAAGAAAGAAAGAAAGAAAGAAAGAAAGAAAGAAAGAAAGAAAGAAAGAAAGAAAGAAAGAAAGAAAGAAAGAAAGAAAGAAAGAAAGAAAGAAAGAAAGAAAGAAAGAAAGAAAGAAAGAAAGAAAGAAAGAAAGAAAGAGAAGGAAGGAAGGAAGGAAGGAAGGAAGGAAGGAAGGAAGGAAGGAAGGAAGGAAGGAAGGAAGGAAGGAAGGAAGGAAGGAAGAGAAAAAAAAAAAGAAAAACCCAGAGAGGAGAGAGTATCAAGGTAGAGAGAATAATCAACAGTATCATATACTGCAGAGAGTAGTCAAGAACTATGATGCCTAAGAAAAATTTGGCAATTAAGATAATTACATTTTTTGGAAAGTTATTTAAGGTAAATGAACTTAATTAAATAATTTAGGAGGAAGCAAAAGAAAAGAAAGTGGAAATCCTGCATTTAGAAAACATTCATGAAGTTCATCATGGAAAGGGAAAATGATCTGACTTCTATTCAAGCATCTTTAGTGAATCTTTAATGCACATTGAATAAAGTTGAGATATCTTCCCCAGGTGCTCAATGACTTTAAGAACCTGATTTTATCTTTTTTTTTTTTTAAGTCATTCTCTTTCAATTCCTTTCTGCTCACAATGTGCTGTAGTAAAACTGGACTATTCTCTATTAAATATGTTTTGTGCCTTTTCAATCCCATGCCTATGTTTATGTTATTTTCCATACCTGACACACTCCTCTTGTCCTCCTCATGAGATAACTTTCTACACATCTTTTAATGGCAAAACATAAAGAATTCTTATTCCCTTTTGGATATGCATGCCTTTGATTGGGCAGTTTTGTGGATTTTCTTGAAATGGATTCAGAGATTTAAATCTTTTGATTAATGTTGTTTAACAGGCCATATAATGTAATTGAGTGAAGAAGCTCATAAGAAGCCTGTTCAATTTATTTTTTATAACAGGAAAATAGTAGTAGGGTAGGCCATGGTCCTGACTTTCTCCACAAACTAGTTAGACTATAAGTGTGATGATTAAGTTTTCTCAGGGTTAAAGGAATGTTTTTGTCTGGAGAGATATCTCTTTTTCCAAAAAGCCTCCCATATCTTGTACCCTGCTTTATAAATCAAATTGTTTTTGATTATTTTGAGAACATCCTCACCATAAGAGCATCCTGAACGACCATAAGAGCACCCTGAACATGACAGTATCTTGACCATGAAATCATATTTTTAGTCAAAATTAAAAAGTTATTGAGACCTCCATACTGAAAGGGAAGGATCATCACCTTAGTACCTTGGCAGGATGTGAACATTATGAGAAACATATGTATTCCTCATCAACTGATAGGATATGCTATGGTGTGGAAGACATACATTATTCTCTTTACTTTTGTGCTGAAGTAGATTTCTGAAAATAGATTGTACCTCCAGTGACCCAGCAGATGAGTTGAAGGGGAAGTGGGAAGGGGTAATTTGCAGTTAGGGTCTGTATAATCTGCTTTGCTGAACATACAAGCACATTTCTCTGTTGACACTACTTTTGGTGTTAGAGAGTATCCTTTCTTGAGAAACCCAATAAACTTTCCTTTTCACTGCACTTATTCTGAGGCTGTGGAATTATTGGTAAGGGTCTTCATGTCTCATACACTTGGGGGCTCATCTGGGATTTTTAACTCCTCTCTTGGGTATCCTTCACTGGAACCCAAAACCAAGTGCCACAACAAAATTTCTGGTGGCTTTTGTATTTGGCTCTAGATTTAGGATTCTTCCTAGAAAAAGAGAAAACCCCAATGAGACCTGAGGGTAGTAAATGAAAGTTTCCACCCTCCTTCCCTTTCTTTTGTTTTTGAAATTGGTAATGAGGAACCAGTATGAGCTGCCCAGGAAAAACAAAAATAACAGCAGTTATATAAGTTTGTGTGCACAAGCTCAGGTAAATGAGATCTGGTAAACAGGACTCCTTGAGTCTAAGCAATTAGAGTCTATAAGGTGTCTTGTAAGCCAGCCTAAGCAGTTAAAGTTTGTAAGAATGAGACAGGTGAATTCAAAGTCAGTCATAATAGAATTGTTACTGGAGGTGCCAGCTGATAGCCCCTTGAGAACTAGACAGTGATTAGCACAAATTGCCAAGATATAAGGGAAAGATTAAGAAGAAAATGATTAAGTATTGTTATCATGTTTTGGCAGGTATTCACTTTGAATGGAAATGTCTTCTGGCCAAAGTATGGTGCTTCCAAGGATTGGATTTGCCAAAATTTAAACATTTATGCTAATATTAAGGAATCCTTTAATGAAGAGGAGAGCTTCTTTACAACTCTCTGGCTGCCTTTAATGGGACAATCTGTAATGACAGAAAACCTGAAGGACTTTAGGGATGAGGAAAAGCCTAGGCCTCATCTGTGGGACCTTTTTTTTTGTTTTTGCCTCCCTTGTACATTCCTACACTATAAACCTACACCATGCAGGCCCCAGCATCTCCTTCCTCAGTCCTGTCTCTTTTTGAAGAGAGGGTTGACAAAGGAAACTTGATAAAGTTCCAGGACCCAGTGATGGTCCATATATAACCTCAAGAGAGAAGTTAAGCAATTGATTAAAGATCAGGAGATCTTCCTTTCCCCAGAAAGGCTCAAGCTTTAATCCTAAAAGAGGTTCCCCTGAACAAGGAGTACAGGATATGTGAAATCCCCTTTAAGTAATTCAGAAAATAGAAAATTTTTAAAAAACATGAAAAAGTTAATAGAGGATCCCTCTGGGGTTGCTGAACAATTTAATCAGTTTTTGAAACCTAATATATACACATGGGGAGAAATGATGGCTATTTTAGATATCATTTTTATGGAAGAGGAACAGAGACAAGTTTGGAGGGCTGTGATGAGAGCTTGTGATAATGCTCATCCCTTAGCTCAGGGAGGACCTGGGGCAAAGAGAAGTTTCCTTTCCAAGACTCTAATTGGAATCATAATAATGCAGCCCACAGGGAAAATATGAGGAAGCTAAGGGAAATAATTATTCAAGGAATTCAGAATGCAGTACCCAGGAGTGAAAGCTTAAACAAGATACAGAAGATACACCAAGAAAAAGAGGAACCCCCTTCAACCTTGCTTTAAAGATTAAAGGAAAATATGAAGAAGTTTTCGGGCCTTAATTTGGAGGATCCCATTGCCCAGAGTTTGCTCCTAGTATATTTTGTAACTAACTTATGGTCTGACATTAATAAGAAGCTACAAAATTTGGAAGAATGGCAGAATAGTCCGATAGAATAACTTTTTGGAGCATTTCAGAAAGTTTATGTCGTAATGGAGGAAGGAAGATGAGAAGGAACCAGAGAAACATTCCAAAGTCATGTTGCAGATGTTGAAACAACAGGAAGAACATACAAAGACAATACTACAGACAGTTGCTAACAGTAAGATTAAAAGTGCTGCAGGTTATTAAAATGGGAGAAAAGGAAGGAGTCAGCTACCCAAATGGTTTCCTAGGCCCCATACAGAAAGAGAAGCAGGACAAGGGATTACAGGACAAGGGATTAGTCTAAGGGCCCCACTCACTTGTTTTAAGAGTAGACTCTAAGGCTATATGAAATAGGATTATCCCCAGGTAGGTAAAGAACAGAAGGTTCTCTCCCTTATGGAAATAGAGCATTAGTGGTGTCAGGGGTTCATAGGACAGACCCACCCTGAACCCTTGATAAACTTAAAAGGTGGGAGGTGACACAGCAGGAAGAGATTGTTTTTAATTGATATTGAAGCAGGAAAATCATCTGTTATTGCATTGCTCAAAGGAACCAAATTAGAAAAAGAAAATTGAATTTCAGAAGTCAAGGAAGAGAATTTCCCCATCCCAGTGAGTGAGAGATTAGAATTTGAATATGAGAGGATCTCAGTTCAGGAAAGATTCCTGCTAATCCCAGAAATAGAGATTAATTTATTTGGAAGATATTTTATAGCTAAATCATCTATCCCTCAAAACTAAAAATTATACTCAGAAGAATGCTAATACTAAAAGAGGATGAGAATGAAATTGAACCACAAATTTTGGCTCAGCCCCAAAACAGGAGCCAGATTCATATCCCCCTCTAAAAATCAAACTTAAGGATTAATATGCTGCACTCAGAATCAAACAATACCCTATTTGCTTGGAGGGAAGAAGTAAACTAGCAATACAGAGTTTGATGGAGCATAGTTTATTGGAACTTTGTTGTTCCCCCTCTAACAATCCAATTCTACTGGTAAATAAGGTAAATAAATGTTCCAGTTTGGTCCAAGATTTTAGAAAAATTGATAAAATTGTCCTTCCCTTCCACCCAGTAATACTGGGACTTATACCCTCCTGGGAAAATATCCTGTGGTTCAGTGTGGTGGATTTGAAGGATGTCTTTTGGGCCTGCTCCCTTCATCAAGATAGCAGGAATCTTTTTTTTTTTTTTCCTTTTGAATGGGAGAATTCTGGTGCCAGGAGGAAGCCTTAGATGGTGTCCTCCCATAGGGATATACTGAATTATCAAGCCTTTTTGTCCAGGAATTAGAAAAGATTTTGGAGAAATTTGAAGTTTTCTCCCTCTCTTACCACTTTTCTATATGTGGATGATCTGTTAATTGTTAAGGAAAGAAAAGCTGCATTCAGCAATGTCCCTATTGATCTCCTAAATTATTTAGGAGGTGTAGGCTTGCAGGTTTCCAAAGGCAAGTTGCAATTTGCTGAAAGAGAGATTAAATACTTAGGACACTTAATTAGTAAGAGAAGTAAGAAATCGGACCCCAAGAGAGTTTCAGGAATTTTACAAACTAAATTACTCTGAACAAAGAAGGAACTTAAGAAATTCCTGGGTCTAGTGAGACACTATAAAAGCTGGGTTGACTCATATGCTATCTTAATTAAACCTTTGTATCAATATTTAGTTGAAGAGGAGCCAGATTATCTTTGATGGGACCCAAAAGCACATGATAGCTTTCAGAGGTTAAAACAGGTATTAATGTTGTCTCTGGTACTGGCTTTATCTTCACTCAACAGAACTTTCCATCTATTTGTGAACAGTGAAAAGGGGATGGCTCTCGAAGCCCTAGCACAAATAAGGAGAATACAAAGGAGACCCATTGTCTTTCTGTCAAAGGTCTTTAGACCCTGGTTCTTTTTTTTTTTTCTTTTTTTTTTTAAATTATAACTTTTTATTAATAGAATATATGCTTTAGTAATTTTTTACAACAAAAAATTTTACAATTTTTATCCCTTGCATTCTGACTTTTCCCTTCCCTCCCTCCACCCCCTCCCCTAGATGGCAGGCAGTCCCATACATGTTAAATATGTTATAGTATATCCTAAATACAATATATGTGTGAAGAGCCATACAGTTCTCTTGTTGCACAGGGAGAATTGGATTCAGAAGGTAAAAATAACCTGAGAAGAAAAACAAAAATGCAAACAGTTTACACTAATTTTCCAGTGTCCTTTTTCTGGGTGTAGCTGATTCTGTCCATCATTGATCAATTGGAACTGAATTAGATCTTCTCTTTGTTGAAGATATCCATTTCCATCAGAATACATCCTCATACAGTATCATTGTTGAAGTATATAATGATTTCCTGGTTTTGCTCATTTCACTCAGCATCAATCCATGTCAGTCTCTCCAAACCTTTCTGAAATCATCCTGCTGGTCATTTCTTACAGAATAGTAATATTCCATAACATTTATATACCACAATTTACCCAACCATTCTCCAATTGACGGGCATTCATTCATTTTCCAGTTTCTAGCCACTACAAAGAGGTCTGCCACAAACATTTTGGCAGATACAGGTCTCTTTCCCCTCCTTAGTATTTCTTTAGAATATAAGCCCAGTAGTAACACTGCTGGATCAAAGTATATGCTTAGTTTGATAACTTATTGGGCATAGTTCCAGATTACTCTCCAGAACGGTTGGATTCTTTCACAACTCCACCAGCAATGCATCAATTAGACCCTGGTTCTTAAGGATGGCCTACTTGTATTCATGTCATTGCTGTTACTGCTACTCAGGTAGAGGAAAAGCAGGAAATTGACTTTTGGTGAAATCCTAATAGTTAGTGTCTCTCACTAAGAATGATTCAACCCTGAGTCAGAGGGCAGGGAGATAGCTCCCTGCCTCTAAGATTCTTAAATATGAAACTATACTTCTGGAAAAAAAAAAAAAAAGATGATTTAACACTAACACATGATCATAACCTAAATCCAGTCTCCTTCCTGACTACTCTATCCAACCAAGATTTGGAAGAAATTGAGCACTGCTGTATGGAATTGATAGACTACCAAACTAGGACCAGGGGAGATTTATAAGAGTCCACTATTCCAGGGGTTGTCAATCTATTCATAGATGGCTCTTCTAGGGTAATAGAAAGAAAGAGACATAATAGGTAAGCAATTGTAGAGGGAAATAAAATTGCTCTAGTAGAGACAGCTGAACTGTCCAAGTCATGGTCATCTCAGACACAGACTTGTGAATTATATGTTTTGAATCAAGCTTTAAAGTTACTGGAAGGAAAGGGAAAACAAATACACAAATTATAAGTATGCATGGGGAGTAACCAATGTCTTTGGGAAAATTTGGAAGAGTTTTATTATAAATAATAAAGGAAAATAATTTGCCCATGCTACTCTGCTCTCCCAAGTATTAAGCAACCTTCATTTACCAGGGGATGTTGCAATGATTCATGTGGGTTGATATTCAGGACCCTCTTTTGAGGTCAGAGGTAAACATTTAGCAGATGAGTCCAGAAGGGTGGAGGGAATATGGAATAAGAGACGATCAAGTTTTAGTCTTCATTCTTGCCTTCCCTCCAAATCTCACCCAGCTTAACTGAGGGTCAGAAAAAGGCAGCACGGAAATTAGGTACCACCCAAAACACAGAAGGAAAGTGGTTTCTACCCCAAGGGATGGCAGGTAATCAGTAAAACCAATACAAGAGGCAAATTTTGCAACACCTATATCAAGGGAGACAATGAGATAACCAAAACCTGTGTGATATGGTCTTGACTCAATTTGTGATGTCTGACATTTACATTCTGGCTCAGAGATGGTGGATGGTGATAGTATTTGGCAAAGGATGAATAAAACTTCTTAGAGCCAAATGGTGAGGGGGGAAAGGAGATCCCTGGATATTAGACTATTCCAGAGCATCTAGGTGGATTTACTGAATTACCCCTCGTTGGGAGGCTTAAATAATTTCTCTTGGCAATATTTATGATGTTGGCCCTAGAAATAAGGTCAGACTTCCATACCCCTTAGCATCCCCATCCTCTGGGAAGATAGAGAAAATGAATCAAGAGCTTAAGATACAATTAACTAAGTTAGCTTTAGAAACTCAGTTTTCATGTATGAAATGCCTTTCCCTAGAACTGTTGAGAAAATGTTGAGAAACAAATATTGCAGAATGACTGGAATATCCCCATATGAACTCCTATTTGGTCTCCTCTATCCAGTTATCCTAAATAACATACCTATTTTGGCAAATTGAGATAAATTCCTTAGGGAATATATACAATCTTTGTCAAAGACTATTTTCTCTACAAAAAAAAAAAAAAAAAAGACTTATTGACCAATTGACCAGACTTCTCCATTAGGATGTCCAGTACATAAATAATAAACAGGAAACTGGCTAATCATAAAAAGGTGAAAAGAGGAAAAGTTTGTCCCAAATTGACAAGGCTCATTTCAGGTTCTGCTAATCTCCAACACTGCTGCCCATACCAAGCAAAGAGGCTGGACTCATCATACCCAGGTAAAAGGACCTGTCTCACCTCCTATAAAGTGGACAATATTCCCAACCAACCCCAGAGGGTTAAGACTCAAATTGATAAAGAAACCTACAATAGGGTGGATACATGAGCCCTAGTAGATCTACTCCTATTCCTGTTACATTAAGAATAATAATATGGGGGGGCGGAGCCAAGATGGCAAAGAAGATACACGCCACTGTGTAAGCTCCTTTCTTCCCTCACAACCAACTAGATTTAATCAGCCTCAGAAATAGTGCTGGACTGATAGAATCCACAAGGACTGGAAGCACAACTTACCAGCTGAAGAGAATCTGGTGTTTCAACAGGAAAGGTCAGCTCCCAGGGGAGGAAGAAGAGAGGCCAGCCCAGACGGTGGGGTAGTGGCACACTGCGCCGCTCGCACTGGGGAGGGCTCTGGGATCAGAGAAGCCACTGAGATAAAAGAATCTGGCACAGGCTGTTAGCTCTTCTCTGCTTATAATACAGCAGTTCAGAAGAGAAATCTAAGCAACTTTAAAATTTAAAACCAGATTGGATCTTCCCGGATCCTGGGGGTGACTCAGCAGATCTCGGCACTGTGGGTGTGGCCTACATAGGCAATCCAGGCTTTCACCTCAAGGTAGTTAAGAGATTAAAAAGTGGGCGGGGTGGTAACTCATAGTGCCTGGCTCAGCTGGAGGCTGTGGAACTGAAGTCCCAGAGAAGGGGAACCTTTGAACTAGGGACCGCGGTTTCAGGCAGACACTTCCAGTTTGAGCACAGGGGCTTTTCAAGTCACCTGCTGCTGACATCCACGCCCCAACGGGACGCATAGGCTAGGCTTTGAGTCGCCTTTACTGTTCAGTCTCAAACCTCAGGGAAGCCACTAAAACACAGCGCCCTCAAAGCACAGCAGTGCTGAAAACCTCTGAGGCACTTCCAGGGAGGGAGTGGGGAACTCTCTCCCAGTGCTCTCTCTTAGCTCAGGTGCTGGGGCCGCTGCATCCATCCACTCTGGGAGGAAGCTGGTAAAGAAATTAATAAATAATTCATACCCCAGGGACAGACCCCAAAAGATTTTTTAAGTATGAGCAAAAAGCCCAAAAAAACTATAGATTCCTTCTACACAGAGAAAGAGTGGATATCCAACCCCGAGGAAGTTAACAGCGGAGAGTCAGCAGATAACAACCTAAAGGGGCACGATTCCTGCCCCCCATCACATAACTCTCTCCTTGAAGAGACTATTAAAAAGTTAAGAGAGTTTGAAGAAAAATGGGGAAAGGAAAGAGAAGGTATGAAATTGGAGTGGGAAAAAATAAAGAATTCACAGGAGATGCAGAAAAACAAAAGTAGTGAATTAGAAAAGGTAAAAAAATCACAGGAAAGTAGGATTTCTGAATAGGAGAAGATAAAAAAGTCTCAAGAAAATAGGATTTCTGAATTGGAGAAGATAAAAAAGTCCCAAGAAAATAGGATTTCTGAATTGGAAAAAGAAAATAATTCTCAAAAAAAAAAATTAGGGAAATGGAAAAAAATTCAATAGAGCAAAATAACTCATTTAAAAATGAAATGGGGCATTTATAAAAAGAACTAAAAACTGTGAATGAAGAAAATAACTCCTTAAAAGTCAGGATGGAACAAATAGAAATGAATGATTCATTGAGAACCCAAGAATCAGTCAAACAAAACAAAAACAAAAAAACAAAAAAAAATGAAAAGCTGGAGAATAATGTCAAATACTTACTGGGAAAATCTATAGACCTGGAAAATAGATCTAGGAGAGATAATCTGCGGATCATTGGACTTCCTGAAAACTATGACCAAAAAAAGAGCCTAGATTCTATTTTACAGGAAATTAGCAAAGAGAACTGTCCAGAGATAATAGAAACAGAGGGCAAAGTAGATGTTGAAAGAATTCATCGAACTCCTTCTGAAATAGACCCTAAAAAAAGAACACCATGGAATATTGTGGCTAAGCTGCAGAATTACCACACAAAGGAGAAAATCCTGCAAGCAGCTAGAAAAAAACAATTTAAATAACAAAGTGCCACAATAAGGGTCACACAAGATCTGGCTGCCTCCACATTAAAAGATAGAAGGGCCTGGAACCTGATATTCCGAAAGGCAAAAGATCAAGGATTGCAACCAAGAATAAACTACCCAGCTGAGTTTAGCATCTTTTTCCATGGAAGAAGATGGTCATTCAATGAAATAGAGGAATTCCATATGTTTCTAAGAAAAAAACCAGACTTAAACAAAAAATTTGATCTACATCCACAAGACTGAAGAGAAACAGAAAAAGGTACACAGAAGCCTTGAGAACTGTAACTCTGTTGTGGGTATATAGAAAGTACGCATGGATAATTTGATTTTACTGATATAAAAGAAAAAAAAAGGAGGGGGTGTAGTAAAGGGAAGGGGGTAGTATCAGAAAAAGGGGAGGGTATGATAAAAAGAGGGAAACTACATCCCAGGAAGAGGCATAGCAAATACACCATATCTGAGGGAATTTAGAGAGGGGGAGAATCATTGTGTAAATCTTACTCTCATCAGAAGAGGCTCAAAGAGTAAATAATTGTCATATTTGTTTTTCAGAGAATTCTCTCTCACCTCATTAAAAGGGGGAAGAGGAAAAGGGAAAAGGAAAAGGAGAATAAGGGAAGGGACGTGGAGAGAGGGGGGAGGGATACTAAAAAAAAAGGGAGGGCTGTGCATCACAAGGGGGTTCTATAAATTAAATATTGGGGAAGGGGTTCAGGGGGTCAAGGGAAAAAGCATAATCTGGGGATAATATGATGGCAGGAAATACAGAATTAGTAATTTTAATTGTAAATGTGAATGGGATGAATGCTCCCATCAAACGGAGACGGATAACAGACTGGATCAAAAATCAGAACCCTACAATATGTTGTTTACAGGAAACACACTTAAAGCAGGGAGATACATATAGAGTAAAGGTAAAAGGTTGGAGCAGAATCTATTATGCTTCAGGTAAAGCCAAAAAAGCAGGGGTAGCTATCCTTATCTCAGATCAAGCAAAAGCAGAAGTTGATCTAATTAAAAGAGATAAGGAAGGAAACTATATCCTGCTGAAAGGTAGCATAAATAATGAAACCATATCAATACTAAACATATATGCACCAAGTGGTATAGCATCTAACTTTCTAAAGGAAAAGTTAAGAGAGTTGCAAGAAGAAATAGACAGTAAAACTATAATAGTGGGAGATCTCAACCTTGCACTCTCAGATTTAGACAAATCAAACCACAAAACAAACAAGAAAGAAATTAAAAAAGTAAATAGAACATTAGAAAAACTAGGTATGATAGACCTTTGGAGAAAACTGAATGGCAATAGAAAGGAATATACTTTCTTCTCAGCAGTTCATGGATCCTATACAAAAATTGACCATATATTAGGACATAAAGATCTCAAAATTAAATGTAGGAAGGCAGAAATAATAAATGCCTTCTTCTCAGACCACAATGCAATAAAAGCTACATTCAGTAAAAAGTTAGGGGTAAATAGACCAAAAAGTAATTGGAAACTGAATAATCTCATCTTAAAGAATGACTGGGTGAAAGAGCAAATTATAGAAACAATTAATAATTTCACCCAAGATAATGACAATGATGAGACATCATACCAAAATCTGTGGGATGCAGCTAAAGCAGTGTAAGGGGAAATTTTATATCTTTAGAGGCTTATTTGAAGAAAATAGAGAAAGAGAAGATTAACAAATTGGGCTTACAACTTAAAAGGCTAGAAAAAGACCAAATTAAAAACCCTCAACCAAAAATTAAACTTGAAATACAAAAATTAAAAGGAGAAATCAATAATATTGAAAGTAAAAAAAATATTGAATTAATAAATAAAACCAAGAGTTGGTTTTATGAAAAAGCCAATAAAATAGATAAACCTTTGGTAAATCTGATCAGAAAAAAGAAAGAGGAAAATCAAATTGTTAGTCTTACAAATGAAAAGAGGGATCTTTCCACCAATGAAGAGGAAATTAGAGAAATAATAAGGAGTTACTTTGCCCAACTTTATGCCAATAAATTTGATAACTTAAGTGAAATGGATGACTTCCTCCAAAAATATAGGCTCCCTAGATTAACAGAGGAGGAAATAAATTGCTTAAATAGTCCCATTTCTGAAAAAGAAATAGAACAAGCTATTAATCAACTCCCCAGGAAAAAATCCCCTGGACCAGATGGATTTACATGTGAATTCTACCAAACATTTAAAGAACAATTAGCCCCAATGTTATATAAACTATTTGAAAAAATAGGGAATGAAGGAATCCTACCAAACTCCTTTTATTACACAGACATGGTACTGATACCTAAACCAGGTCGATCGAAAACTGAGAAAGAAAATTATAGACCAATTTCCTTAATGAATATTGATGCTTAAATAAGATATTAGCAAAAAGACTTCAGAAAATCATCTCCAGGATAATACACTATGATCAAGTAGGATTCATACCAGGAATGCAGGGCTGGTTTAATATTAGGAAAACTATTAGTATAATTGACCATATTAATAATCAAATTAATAAAAACCATATGATCATCTCAATAGATGCAGAAAAAGCATTTGACAAAATCCAACATCCATTCCTACTAAAAACTCTTGAGAGTATAGGAATAAATGTATTATTCCTTAGAATAATCAGGAGCATATATTTAAGACCGTCAGTAAGCATAATATGCAATAGAAATAAACTGCAACCTTTCCCAGTAAGATCAGGAGTGAAACAAGGTTGCCCACTATCACCATTACTATTCAATATAGTACTAGAAATGCTAGCCTCGGCAATAAGAGCCGAGAAAGAGATTCAAGGAATTAGAGTAGGAAATGAGGAAATCAAACTATCACTCTTTGCAGATGACATGATGGTATACTTAGAGAACCCCAAAGACTCTGCTAAAAAGCTATTAGAAATAATTCAGAATTTTAGCAAAGTGGCAGGATACAAAATAAATCCACATAAATCCTCAGCATTCTTATATATCACCAACAAAATGCAACAGCAAGAGATACAAAGAGAAATTCCATTCCAAACAAATGTTGAGAGTATAAAGTATTTGGGAATCCATCTACCAAAGAATAGTCAGGAATTATATGAGAAAAATTACAAAACACTTGCCACAAAAATAAAGTCAGGTTTAAATAATTGGAAAGACATTCAGTGCTCTTGGATAGGCGGAGCAAATATAATAAAGATGACAATACTCCCCAAACTAATCTATTTATTTAGTGCTATACCAATCAGACTCCCAAGAAACTATTTTAATGACCTAGAAAAAATAACAACAATATTCATATGGAAGAATAAAAGGTCGAGAATTGCAAGGGAACTAATGAAAAAAAAAAGTCAGAGGAAGGTGGTCTAAGTGTACCTGATCTAAATCTATATTATATAGCAGCAGTCACCAAAACCATTTGGTACTGGCTAAGAAATAGAACGGTAGATCAGTGGAACAGATTAGATACAAAGGACAAAAAAGGGTACAACTATAGCAATCTAATCTTTGACAAACCCAAAGATACCAACATTAGGGACAAAAATTCATTATTTAGAAGAAACTGTTGGGAAAACTGGAAATTAGTATGGCAGAAATTAGATATGGACCCACACTTAACACCATATACCAAGATAAGATCAAAATGGGTCCATGATTTAGGCATAAAGAATGAGATCATAAATAGATTAGAGGAACAGAGAATAGTCTACCTATCAGACCTGTGGAGAAGGAAGGAATTTATGACCAGAGGAGAACTAGAGATCATTATTGATCACAAAATAGAAGATTTTGATTACATCAAACTAAAAAGTTTCTGTACAAACAATACTAATGCAAACAAGATTAGAAGGGAAGTAACAAATTGGGAAATATTTTTAAAAGTAAAGGTTCTGACAAAGGTCTCATTTCCAAAATATATAGAGAACTGACCCTGATTTATAGGAAACCAAACCATTCTCCAATTGATAAATGGTCAAGGGATATGAACAGACAATTCTCAGATGATGAAATTGAAACTATTTCCACTCATATGAAAGAGTGTTCCAAATCACTACTGATCAGAGAAATGCAAATTAAGACAACTCTGAGATACCACTACACACCTGTCAGATTGGCTAAGATGACAGGAACAAATAATGATGAATGTTGGAGGGGATGTGGGAAAACTGGGACACTGATACATTGTTGGTGGAGTTGTGAAAGAATCCAGCCATTCTGGAGAGCAATTTGGAACTATGCCCAAAAAGTTATCAAACTGTGTGCATACCCTTTGACCCAGCATTGCTGTGTTATTTGGATTATATCCCAAAGTAATACTAAAGAGTGGAAAGGGACCTGTATGTGCCAAAATGTTTGTGGCAGCTCTTTTTGTTGTAGCTAGAAACTGGAAGTTGAATGGATGTCCATCAGTTGGAGAATGGTTGGGTAAATTGTGGTATATGAATGTTATGGAATATTATTGCTCTGTAAGAAATGACCAGCAGGAGGAATACAGAGAGGCTTGGAGAGACTTAAATCAACTGTTGCTGAGTGAAAAGAACAGAACCAGAAGATTGCTGTACACTTCAATGCTGCATGAAGATGTATTCTGATGGAAGTGGATATCTTCAACATAAAGAAGATGCAACTCACTTCCAGTTGATCAATGATGGAAAGAAATAACTACACCCAGAGAAGGAACATGGGGAAGTGAATGTAAATTGTTAGCACTACTGTCTATCTACCCAGGTTACTTATACCTTCGGAAGCTAATAATTAATGTGCAACAAGAAAATGGTATTTACACACATATATTGTATCTAGGTTATATTGTAACACATGTAAAATGTATGGGATTACCTTTCATCGGGGGGAGGGAGTGGAGGGAGGGAGGGGATAATTGGGAAAAATGAATTTAAAAAAAAAAAAGAATAATAATTTGTACCTGTCTTTTAATACGCCATTTTACTTCTAACAAGAGTAACAGGAATTTTTACTTCTGCTTCTATCCCTCTTCATAGTTATCCTATCACAGGTTGCAATTCTAGTGTGACACCAAGGGGAGGGCAAAGAATATGTACAAAAGTCTTCTTTAGCCTGGCTTGGTCTAGGCAAACAAAATACCTCAAACTTCACCTGACAATCAATTTGGTATACTATTACAAACTGTAGGCAATATCTTTAATTTGATTAATTGTTAGATATGTGAGGGCCCCCCAAACCTTGAATACTGGTTCTGGATTCCAATTCTCCTTAGCCCAGCATGGATTTTGAGTAATAGACTGAAGTTCATAATAGGACAAGGTTTGGGAGGAACATTTCTAGCCAGGGAAGGGTTGTATTGCCTAAATTAAATTGGGGATGAGCCATGGCTAGGAAAAAGCAGTTATAAATGGACCTACTGTCACAAATACAAGTTTGTGAAATCAATAGATTGCTCAGTCTTCCATTTAATATAGAATGAAACAAATATTCAGTGCTCGAATGGGTAAGTGTTCCAGAAAGGAATGAGGAAAAACATCACAGGGGAGCACTACTTGTTTGATAAAGGGGAAGGAGCATTCATATAAAGTCCAACTTAGATGTACTTCTTTGTCAAAGAAAAGTCAAACCACTTTTATAAATTTAACTATTAGATTATGGAAGTAGGAAAAATAAAAATAGGATCAGACATGTTCTCCCAGTTTTGGAGGAAAAACCCGCTAATTTGGTTTGACTCCCCATTTCTCTTTAGTGTTTTCATCTCTTCCTGAGACATCAGGGAGGGTGTGATCACCTCCTTTTTGGTGTTTTTACCCCTTTTTCTGAGAGTCAGGGAAGGCATGATTACCTCCTTTTGGGGGTTCCCATCTCCCTGAGAAGTCAGGGAAGGCGTGACCACCTATTTTCTAAAATAAAAGAAAGTGGGAGATGTTATGGGCCAGAACCCTGTACTTGAAAGAAAAATTCTTAAGTCACTGGAATTGATAAGACAATAGTTATCTACTTTTAGCATGATGATTAATAGTTCTCTAGTTTAGTATGATTGATTTAATCTTACAACAAATAATGGTTCCCTAGTGATATAGTGATTATTTTATACTAAGTATACTGCATATAAACTTGGACAAACTCAGCCAGAGACAGACTCAGAAAGGTTGGGAGAGAGACTCAGAGGGGCTTGGAAACAGACTCAGAAGGGGACTGGAACAGACTAGGGGAAGACAGTGGCTGGAGGCTGGAGCACAAGCTCTGGGACTGAGACAGACTTCAAGACAGAGATCATTGTGGTGGTCCTCCTGCCAGCCCTACAGAAACCAAGACACATTCAGGAGGACCTCAAGAAAGCTAGCCCGGGCCCCAGGTAAGGAAACTAGACTGTAAAGAAGATAATAAAGAATTTGGATTTTATCCCTGGTTATTCTTATGGTGATTACTCAACTGCAATGAAGGTTGGTCCAGAGACCTCCAAAAATCTAACCAGAACACTACATATGAGGATTTGGTAAGGCTCCAAATAAAGGGGAAAAAAGCATACATATTTCTCTAGATGGCCTCTGGAAAGGATCATTCAGACCTATGATCCTCCTCTATGGGGCCAAAATGGGAGTTGGGGTTATAGAACTCCAATTAATATTCTAATAGACTAATTAGACTTCAAGCAGTATTAGAAATAATCGCCAACCAAACTGCAAAGGCATTGCAGTCATACAAAGAATATTAGGAAAATAGCACATGTCCCAGTGCAAATTTGGTCATCCCTTTTTAATACATATTGGTGTTCTTGGTTTGGGAGAATTTGGTGGAAACAGTTCTTGCAGTTCCTTCTGATAGTTATGAGTGGAGGAATTTTGCTCACTGTTTATTTACCTTACATAATATAGTTAATAATCTAAATTGTCCAAAACACTATATCTAAGATGGTTAAGATAAAGGGGAAGGCAGAACATTATGTTCAACTCATGATTTTAAAAGGAAATGGATGAGGTCCCAGTCAGGCAAGAAGTAATAATAAACACTGAGGGAGATGAGAATGATTGTGAAAGTCTTGCTGAGAAAATGTATCAGCACTAGTGCGAGAGGCCTTCAAGTAATAAGAAATAAGAGGGGAATGGAATGTCATAATGAAGTCTTCTCAGGGTTAAAGGGGGCATTTTTGGTGGAGAAATTTTCTCTTTTTCCAAAAAGGCCAAATTATCTTGTATCCACTCCTTACAAATCAAATTGTTTTTGATGACTATGGAGGTATCCTCGTTAGAGCATCCTGACTGCTATGAGATTATCCTGACCAGAGCATCCTGATTGACAATAAGAGCCTTCTGATAAGGAGAGAATCCTGACCATGAGAAACATCCTGACAATGAAATCATATTTTCTTTAGTCAAAACTAAAAAGTTATCAAGACTTCCACACTAAAAGGGAAGGATCATCACCTTACCATTTGGCAGGTTATGACATATTATGATAAATATATGTTTTTCTCACCACCTAGTGGCATATGACATGTTATGGAAGAACTACAGTATTCTCTTTGCTTTTGTGCTGAGGTAGATTTCCACAAGTAAATTGTATGCCCTGACACTCAACAGATGGATTAAGGGGAAATGGGGAAAAGAAATTTGCAATTAGGATTTATATAATCTGCTTTGCTAAACATGCAGACCCACTACTCTGTTGATACTACTTTTGGTGTTTATAGACTGTCTTTTCTGAAGAAAGCCAATAAACTTTCCTTTTTATTACACTTATCCTGAAGCTCTGGAATTATAGGTAAAGATCTCCATGTTTCACATAGATTATGTATATTTTTATATCGTCAGGCTATTGAGAGAGCTTCCAGGGGCAGCAGACCATAATTATTCCTTATCTTAGAGAAGTACAAAACAAAGCAAAAATAAATTTTAAAAAAAATTTATTACCTCAGAGGCCACTAAACTCATGCCCAGTCTGCCTCTAGGGAGCTCATTGTTGTTGTTATAATCATTTACTATTGCTCAGATAAATGAATCTGGTCTTAACCAAATATAGACATTGGGCAAGTATGTCACAGACATCCACTGTCTTGACAAGAATTAGCCTTATAGATTGGCACAAATGCATAACCCTCTACTTCCCTTAGTTGTTTCAGTAACATATGTGGAATCAGACCATTTGCTTAAATAACTAGTTGGATTTTCCTGAAATTCAGTCTTTAGGTTACAGCTTCTTTAGAAAAGTCACATTCTCATTTGCTCTTACTTCTTGTCTTGTTGGAATGGTTCTTTCCTCATCATCAAATCCAAGGGCTGCAATGTTTCATTAGGCATATCTAGCAAGCAGAACAGTAGAATATCTGGTCTGTTGGCTTGAATTCATTAAGCTGTTATTGTGGCTCTATCCCAATATATCTTTCGCATGTTTCAGAAATAAACCAGAAAGTTAAAGTTAAAAGTTTTATAGAAGAAACATTAAAATAGGATTCAGTTAAATATCGTATTTTCAATTGCTTATCTCTTTTGTTTTTTTTTCTATGACTAAGTATAGAAATCTCATGACTGAAAATTATGATTGCAACGGCTGCTCTTGAATATGCAGATAAAAGGGGGGAAGGCATGGAACCATCATTTCCCCCCAGAATAATTCAGATCTTTTCAAAACCATAAATCATCATATGGAATAAATTAAGTCTATCTTCTCAATTTCATTTTTAAGACTAACTATAAAATTGAAAATCCGGTTTCCCAGAATTATGGAGAAGAAAGTTTTCTATTGTTTGGTATTATTTCAGAGTGCAGACTTCTTGATAAATATAAATGCTATTTAAATTCATAGTAAGAGCTTTTTGGAATACCAAAAAAATCCAATAATTATTATGATCTGTCTTTAACATCAAATCAAATCAATAAACAAATCAAATTGTAAAACATTTATAAGGTAGCCAGATATTTTCCTCTGTGTCAGGTAGATTTGAAAAGTGGCAAAAGATAGAACCTCCCCTAAAGTGATTACAATTAAAGGAGGAGAAAATATAATATAATTAACAAGTAATATACCAGATAAATGGGAGATAAGCAATAGACAAAAATCACTGGAATTAAAATGGAAAAGAAAAGACTTAGTGTAAAGGTAGGATCTTATTTTAGGACTTAGAAGAAGCTAGTGAAGTTATTAGTCAGAGCAAAAGAAAGAGTTCCAGCCATAGGGGGACGGAAAAAATATCCAGAGATGAGAGAGGGAAGCTCTTGTTTGTGGACAAAAAAGGAAGTCAATGTCACTGGATCAAAAAGTGTGTATTGGGAATGAAGATGTAAAAATCTAGGAAAGGTGGGAAAGGGTTAGATTATGAAAGGCTTTGTACCCTATTTGTAGGCCCTCTTCCTCTTTGATTTTCTTCTTTCTAGTAATTCAGAGAAGAAGGGATAAATCACTGTGGACTGGAATCACTAGGGAAAGGCATTTCAGATGAGGTATATGTGTACAAAGACCCACAGGTAAAAGTATTCAAGGTATATAAAGCAATGATTTTTTGTTTGTTTGTTTGTTTGTTTTTTATATTTTTAATTAATTTTATAATTATAACTATTTTATTAACAGGACATATGCCTGGGTGATTTTTTACAACATTTTCCCTTGCACTCAATTCTATTCCCTCCACCCCCTCCCTTAGATGGCAGGCAGTCCATACATGTTAAATGTGTTATAGTACATCCTAGATACAATATAAGTATGCAGAACTTAATTTCTTGTTGCACAGGAAGAATTGGATTCAGAAGGTAAAAATAACCTGGGAAGAAAAACAAAAATGCAAACAGTTTATACTAATTTCCCAGTGTTTCTTCTCTGGGTGTACCTGATTCTGCCCATCAATTGGAACTGAATTAGATCTTCTCTTTGTTGAAGATATGCACTTCCATCAGAATATGTCCTCATACAGTATTGTTGTTGAAGTCTATAATGATCTCCTGGTTCTGCTCATTTCACTCAGCATCAGTTCATGTAAGTCTCTCCAATCCTCTCTGTATTCATCCCGCTGTTCATTTCTTACAGAAAAATAATATTCCATACCATTCATATACCATAATTTACCCAACCATTCTCCAATTGATGAGCATTCATTCATCTTCCAGTTTCTAGCCACTACAAAAAGGGCTACCTCAAACATTTTGGTACATACAGGTACCTTTCCCTTCTTTAGTATTTCTTTGGAATGTAAAGCCAGTAGTAGCACTGTTGGATCAAAGAGTATGCACAGTTTGATAACTTTTTGGGCATAGTTCCAAATTGCTCTCCAGAATGGCTGGATTCTTTCACAACTCCACCAACAATCAATGTCCCAGTTTTCCCACAGCCCCGCGAATATTCATCATTATTTTTTCCTGTCATATTAGCCAATCTGACAGGTGTGTAGAGGTATCTCAGAGTTGTCTTAATTTGCATTTCTCTGATCAGTACAGATTTGGAACACTCTTTCATATGAGTGGATATAGTTTCAATTTCATCATCTGAAAATTGTCTGTTCATATCCTTTGACCATTTATCAATTGGAGAATGGCTTGATTTCTTATAAATTAGAGTCAGTTCTCTATATATTTTGGAAATAATGCCTTAAAAGAACTAGGATTGCAACCAAGAATAAACTACCCAGCTAAGTTTAGCATTTTCTTCCATGGAAGAAGATGGACATTTAATGAAACAGAGGAATTCCATTTGTTTCTAAGAAAAAGAAAAAAAAACAGATTTAAACAAAAAAAAAATATATATCTACATCCACAAGAATCAAGAGAAGCAGAAAAAGTAAAAAGAACTCTTGAGAACTGTATCTCTTCTGTGAATATACAGAAAGTCCACATGGATAATTTGATTTTAATGATATAACATAAAAAAGAGAAGTAGTAAAGGGAAGGGGATAGTATCAGAAAAAGGGAAAGGAGAGATAAAAAGAGGGAAACCACATCCCAGGAAGAGGAATAGAAAATTTGCCACATCTGAGGGAATATAGAGAGGGGGAGAAACATTGTGTGAATCTTATTCTCATCAGAGTAGGCTCAAAGAGTTAATAATTGACATATTAGTTTTTCAGAGAATTATTTTTCACCTCATTATAAGGTGAGAGAGTAAAAAGGAAAAGGAAAAGAGGAATAAGGGAAGGGTACAAAAAAGGGGAAAGGACTTAAATGGAGAGGGGAGGGATACTAAAAAGGGATGGCTGAGCATCACAAGTGGGATCCATAAATTCAATACTGGGGAAGGGGTTCAGGGGGGGAAAAAGCATAATCAGGGGATAATATGATGGCAAGAAATACAGAATTAGTAATTTTAACTGTAAATGTGAATGGGATGAACTCTCCCATCAAATGGAGACGGATAGCAGACTAGATCAAAAGTCAGAACCCTACAATATGTTGTTTACAGGAAACATATATCAAGCAGGGAGGTAAATACAGAGTAAAGGTAAAAGGTTGGAGCAGAATCTATTATGCTTCAGGTGAAGCCAAAAAAGCAGGGGTAGCCATCCTTATCTCAGATCAAGCAAAAGCAGAAATTGATCTAATTAAAAGAGATAAGGAAGGAAACTATATCCTGCTAAAAGGTAGCATAGACAATGAAACCATATCAATACTAAACATATATGCACCAAGTGTTATAGCATCTACCTTCCTAAAGGAGAAGTTAAGAGAGTTGAAAGAAGAAATAGACAGCAAAACTATAATAGTGGGAGATCTCAACCTTGCACACTCAGAATTAGATAAATCAAACCACAAAACAAATAAGAAAGATATTAAAGAGGTAAATAGAACATTAGAAAAACTAGGTATGATAGATCTTTGGAAAAAACTGAATGGTGATAAAAAGAAGTATGCTTTTTTTCTCAGTAGTTCATGGAACCTATACAAAAATTGACCATATGTTGGGACATAAAGATCTCAAAATTAAATGCAGGAAGGCAGAAATAGTAAATGACTTCTTCTCAGATCACAATGCAATAAAAACTACATTCAACAAGAAATTATGGGTAAAGAGACCAAAAAGTAATTGGAAACTAAATAATCTCATCTTAAAGAATGGTTGGGTTTCACCCAAGAAAATGACAATAATGAGACATCATACCAAAATGTATGGGATACAGCCAAAGCAGTAATAAGGGGAAGTTTTATGTCTCTAGAGGCCTACTTGCATAAAATAGAGAAACAGAAGGTCAACAAATTGGGCTTACAAGTAAAAATGCTAGAAAAGGAACACATTTTTTTCAAATTTTTTAAAATTAATTTTTGTAATTATAACATTTTTGACAGTACATATGCATAGGTAATTTTTATTTACAACATTATCCCTTGTACTCCCTTCTGTTCCAAATTTTTCCCCTCCTTCCCTCCACCCCCTCCCCTAGATGGCAGGCATTCCCATACATATTAAATATCTTATAGTATATCCTAGGTACAATATATATGTGCAGAACCGAATTTTGTTGTTGTTTTTGTTGCAAAGGAAGAATTGTATTCGGAAGGTAAAAATAATCTGGGAAGAAAAACAAAAACAAACAAAAAAAAGCTCACAGTTTACACTCATTTCCCAGTGTTCATGCAAGTCTCTCCAAGGCTTTCTGAATTCATTCTGCTGGTCATTTCTTACAGAGCAATTCCATAGTCTTCATATACCATAATTTATCCAACCATTCTCCAATTGATGGACATCCATTCATCTTCCAGTTTCTAGCCACCACGAAAAGAGCTGCTACAAACATTTTGGCACATACAGGTCCCTTTCCCCTCTTTAGTATTTCTTTGGGATATAAGCCCAGTAGTAGCACTGCTGAATCAAAGGGTATGCACAGTTTGATAACTTTTTGGGCATAGTTCCAGATTGCTCTCCAGAATGGCCGGATTCTTTCACAACTCCACCAACAATGTATTAGTGTCCCAGTTTTCCCACATCCCCTCCAACATTCATCATTATTTGTTCCTGTCATCTTAGCCAATCTGACAGGTGTGTAGTGATATCTCAGAGTTGTCTTAATTTGCATTTCTCTGATCAGTAGTGATTTGGAACACTTTCATATGATTGGATATAGTTTCAAGGATATCTTCAACATAGAGAAGAGCTACTACAATTTCAATTGATCAATGATGGACATAATCAGCTACACCCAGAGAAGGAACACTGGGAAATGACTGTAAACTTTTAGCATTTTTTGTTTTTCTCCCCAGGTTATTTTTACCTTCCGAATCCAATTATTCCTTTGCAACAACAACAACAACAACAACAAAATTCGGTTCTGCACATATATATCGTACCTAGAATATACTATAACGTATTTAATATGTATGGGAATGCCTGCCATCTAGGGGAGGGGGTGGAGGGAAGGAGGGGAAAAATTTGGAACAGAAGGGAGTACAAGGGATAATGTTGTAAAAAATTACCTATGCATATGTACTGCCAAAAAATGTTATAATTATAAAATTAATTTTTAAAAAAGGAAGTCTCTTTTAAAAGCAAAATAAGCCAAATGACTTCTAAAAGTTATAATTTGCCAAATGGAAAAAGAGGTATAGAAACTCACTAAAATGTTTTTCATCAAAAATTTGAATGGCAACTGAAGGTTAATGACTCTATGGGATATCAACATAAAATAAAAGAAATTCAAAAGAATAAAAAAAAAGACCACATGAAATACTTTGTGGGAAAAAAAAACAATTGAAATGGAAAATAAATTGAAGAGACAAAATGTCAGATTATTAGATACCAGAAAGTTATAATAATTTTAAAAGAGCTTACACATAAGAATTTAGGAAGGAAAACTGCCCCAATATCTTAGATGCAAATGGCAATAAAGAAAATCCTTAACCCAATCCCCAAATGAAAACTCCCAGAATGTTATTGTCAAATTCCAGAGCTCCCAGTTCAAAGAGAAAATATTGTGAAGAGTCAAATAGAAACAATTCAAATATTGAAGAACCACAGTCAAGATTACAAAATATTTAGCAGCTTTCATAATAATAGAACCTAGGGACTGGGATACAATGTTATAGAAAACAAAATACTAGAATTAATATCAAGAATCACTTACCCAGCAAAACTGAGAATAATATGTCAAGATAGGAAATAGATATTATATAATGTTCATCTTAAACCTTATGCATGCAAATCCCTGAAGATCATAATTTATGACTTGTACCATGACTTCATACTGGAGAGCAGAGTCAACTTAAATAAAATAGGGATGCTATCCTGATTCAGAGATGAAATGGAGCTTTGAAATTATCCTTCAATCTTTTCTTTCCTTCATACTTTTTATCTATCAGTTTCTAAGTCCTCTCCATTCTACTTCCACAATATCTCTCATTTCTAACCCTCCTTCACTTAAGGTAATGACACCTTATTTCAATCCCTTATCACCTTTTAACTTCACTATTGCATTAGCCTTCTAATAATTATCTTCTTTTGATTTGTCTCTTGTCCAATCCATTTTTCTCACACTGCTAAAATGATTTTCCTAAGAACTGTTTTACCAATTTGTTCTATTGTTATGAAGCTTCAGTGACTTTCTATTGATTCAAGGAGAAAAAAAAAAAAAAAGAATCTTTCTGTCATTTAAAACCTTTCATATTCTAAATCTAAATTATCTTTACAGACTAATTGCAATATTTCCACTTCCTGCATTTTATATCCTAGCCCAAATAACCTATCTGCTGCCCTAGACACACCAGATTCCATCTTTCATCTTTGTTTCTTTGCATAGAGATTAATTCATTTTCACTTTATCTCTAGAAGCTGATAGCTAATGAATGAACTAACTGCATTCCATTAAATTAGATAAGGCTACTACTAGAATACTCTTATTGGAGAGATCAGGGAGACAATTGGAAGTGAAACATAGACAAGGGCTTGCAATACTACAATAGGAAAAAAACAGGGAAGCCAATAATTTGTCAGTATTACAGTCTCCTATGAAATCAATAGTTAGTGAATTTATTATCTATTTTGTATTTTGTATTTTTGTGCTTAATAAGCATGAATACATTACACCAGACCTACCCTTCCTCCCAAAAAACCCTAAACTTTTTGTTCAGCTTTCTCCTAATTTCCCTGACATTAATTGAACAGAATATTTACAAAATTCTTACATTGAGTAAAAGCAAGCTATGACTTATAAGAGTTGTCTGACCAGAGATACAGATAAGAGGAGTGAGCAAGATTTCCTGAACTCAGAAGTCTAGCCAGAAGTTGCCAACACCTATGATGGAGGCAAAGGGTCTCAGTGAGAAGTACCAAGACAGGAGTAGAAAGGGTTTTACCAAGTATAATCATTTGCCAGGATTCAACCCCTAATGGAAGAAAGGAAATATGAATGTGACAGTCCAAGAGAACAGATGAAGGGTACTATTTGATTTGCCAGCCTTGGGTCACTTTAAATACAAAGGAGTCAAATGGAAGTCTGTGGAGGAGCAGCACCTTAGAAAATGCTTGCTGGCCCAGAGATTTCTGAATGTTGTCTGCTTTTCAAATTCACCTCATCCATGCTGGGCTAATGGGCCTCAGCTGGCATTGCAACTGCAATTCACACTTAGAGTTCTCTGCCAATTACACCCAAGTCATTACTTATGCTACTTACAGAAGGCAGCTCACAAACTATGTCCCAGTTAGTTTGCTTCCTGATGTTCTCTGGCACACAAAGCTCTATTCTTCTGGCACAGGGCCCCAAGAGACCGCCCTTCATCCTATCTCTCACTCCTCTCAGAGTTCTCTTCAGCTCCAAATTTGCTCCATAGCCCAATTCCTAGAAGTGCTTCAGCTCTGTTTTTTTTGCCTCTCCCCACACCTGATAGGGCCAGTGCCTTCCTGATGCATCTTCCTTAACTTTCATGAAAAATCTTCCTCTCTCCATGCAACCTGATTAGCTCCAGCTTTCCTGTTGCAGCTCTGTAGGCCAGAGTCAAAAATATGTCCATGACACCTGTAGTCAGAGCTCTTATTCTTAGTAGATGTCTGAGATTGTGAGAATTGCTAAACCCAGATGATTGGCTGGCCAAAGGCATTTCCAAATGGAAACAAAGGGCCCTGCATTCAATGAACCTAAATGTCATTGTATTTTTGTTGCATGCTCTTATGTTAAATAAATGTCCTCCTTTTTAAAACATTAAGTGACTTGTAAGTGCCTCATTTCTTCCCAACATCAAACTTGAGTTAAAAGGATGCTGGTACTAGTGATATACAAATCCTCACTAAGAGACTTTACACACCAATTAATTTAAAGTATGGTTTGAAGTTTGCATCACTACTTGGCTTGCATGCCCTTAGGAATAGTTTTTTTTTTTTTTTGTTTTGTTTTGTTTTAAATTTAAGGTATAATATGGGAATGTGATTTATACTTGATTAACTAGTTTTATAAGCATGGTATATATTTAGAGAGGTGCCTTCCAAATCAGAAAGGCTTACACCCTCTCTCTGATACAATATTGTCTGACAATTGATCATAGGAAAGACAATGAAAGTCTCAAAGAAAACTGAAACTGTTTTAGATATAGTGCCAATCTTCTTTTATAAAATGAGGGATTTTTATTTATTTATTTATTTTGCCATACAATTGGGGTTGACTTGCCCAGGGTCACACAGCTAATAAGTGTTAAGTATATGAGGTCAAATTTGAACTCAGGTCCTACTGACTTCAGGATTAGTGCTGCATATTCACTGCACCATCTAGCTGCCTTGTAAAATTAATGTCTTCATTCAGGCTTTCCCTGTCCCATTAACTTAGAGGTCCAGACCTAATTCTATTTTTAGGTAGTTTAATAAATAAATATGTAACTTCTGGTGAGTGTATATAATGGAAAGGGCACTGTATTCAGAATCAAAGAAATATTAGCTTATCTACTTATCATTTAATTATCTGTGATCTCAATTTTCCAACTGTAAAACCCCTAATGTGCTAATTATCTTACCAAATACACATTTATTAGAACATTTTATCCAGGCTCTTCCTTTGTCCTTATCATGTTTAACCTTGCATTATGCTTACTTGCATACATCTCATTCCTTTACTACCTACCCCTTAAATTATGAGAAATAGATTTTTGTACCTTCTTTTCTAACAATTACTTGAACACAATAAGCCTCTAATAAATTTTCATTGATAAGTTGAACTGAATATGACATTGTTTCTGATATATAGAAAAAATGAGAGCAAAATACTATCCAAATTCAAAGGTATCAGCTTACAACTCTGCCATTCTAAATTCAAGAACAAGAATTAATTGATTCTGGGAAGAAAAGTAAAAAAATTAAGTTTTCAGATTAGTTAGAATGGAATAAAAGAAATAGCCTAAGGAGGGGAATAGTAATTGAGGTAAACCATAAATCTTATGGTGATTTTTTTTTTGTTGTTGTTTTATTGTATAGTGAGGCAGTGATTACTCTTGATACTTCAGAGGGCATAATGGAATGAGAACACAATACCCTTTTCCTTTTACCTTCCTCCCAAAAATCTCTCTTCTAAAACTACTTATTCACTATCTGAAATACAGTCTAACAGATATGGAGAGATTATGCCTTATGTAAACAAGGGTTCATTAACTTGGATTTAAAATTGTTTATACTATGGGAGATTCTGAGATAATATATATGAGTAATTAATGATTTTATTTATAAATAAAAATAATATAGTCTAAAAATAAGTAGGTCCTTTCTTCCACTCCCAGAAAGAATCCACCCATAAAAATAGAAAATCAAGAATTAATTTGTCAATGCACAATGTGTCATGAATTTATTCCAGTGAAGAAAATTTAATCATTTTAAGGACCTTTGAAGTAAAACAATTTGTTTTGGATTTTCAAGAAACCTGTTATGCATTTCCCTTCCCTTCTCATACTATTCCACTTAATTTGTTCCTCTTTTAAAAAATATTTTATTTAGCATGCATTTATTTTCCTTCCAATCCAATCCATAAACAGTGCCTATAACATCTCAAAAACTGTGCTGCACACTGGGCATACCATTGTTTAAAAAACAGTCCTGACCCTCAACAAACTTACATTCTAAAGAATCTTTCTCATCCATGTCTTTCTTTCTTTCTTTCAGAAGGAGAAGGAAGGAAGAGAAGGAGAAGGAGAAAAAAGAAGGAAGAGAAGGAAGAAGAAAAAGAAGGAAGAGGAAGAGGAGGAGGAGGAAGACAAAAATACAAAATCAAATGAAACAAATTCTCCCATTAGCTAAATTTTAAAAAGAATGTCATTTCTTCATCTTAAGTCTAACACCTTTCTACAACAACAATCTTCTAGAATTTTGGTTGACCATTGTATTGATTGATTGGATTTCTTAACTATTTTAGAGTTGTTTATCTTTACAATGTTGTTGATATTGTATAAATTGTTTTCCTGTTTCTGCTCACTTTATATCAATTCATATAAATGTTAACAAAGTTTCTCTAAAATTACTCCTTTCATAAAATTTTATGCTACATTATTACATTCTTCCATTAACAACATAATTATAACAATATAACATGTTAATCATTCTACAACTAACCACTTTAATACCCAGTTCTTTGTCATTAAGAGTTATCTTTTTTTTTTTTTTTTTTTATACATGGGGGCCATTTCCTTTTTAGTTTGTTCTATTTGGGACATAGATCTGGTAATGGAACTTTAAGGTCAAAATTTATAAAACAAATGTAATGACTTTTTAGGAATAGTTGAAATTTCTTTATAGGGTAGTTGGACTAGTTTTTAACTTCATCAATCATGAAGTTAAATGTTTGCATATCCCCACAATGCTTCTAACATGGATCAATCAGTTAATTTGTTGTTGTTGTTGTTTTGATCTTTTGGAAAACCAATCAGTATAATGGTAGACTTTCATAGTCAATTGCATATTTAATTCTTTGATTATAAGTGATTCCAAGTATTTTATTTTCAGAGGGTTATGAATAATTTTTATTTCTTCATGACTTCTTAGAATATATCTAAGAATCTTTTTTGATCATAGGGAGTTCCCTATAACTCCCATGGGAGTTATTCTCTTCTCAGTTTCTGACTTGGGTATATCTGACACCATAATATTCTTTTTTTGTTTCCTTATTCTTTCAGACATTTCCTAAACAGTAAATTCATGTTAGGTAGTGGAGGAAATTTAGTTCAATATTGGAGGACAATATTTGTTCAATAGTTGTACTCTTTGGAGTTTTGCTGTTGTGTTTTCTATGTACTGAGTGCTATGTTTTTTCAGGATGTCAGTGTTTTAGGCTGGGGATTAGTAAACTTCCTTTCGGTACTCCCCAAAAAATTTTGTCTGAAACTAAACAAAGTCAGCTTCTCTCTTAAATTGGGCTTTGCAAGCACTTTATACCACTTTAAGTCTATTTCATACTGCTA
Organism: Sminthopsis crassicaudata; assembly: GCF_048593235.1. Classification (NCBI taxonomy): domain Eukaryota; kingdom Metazoa; phylum Chordata; class Mammalia; order Dasyuromorphia; family Dasyuridae; genus Sminthopsis; species Sminthopsis crassicaudata. The sequence goes on from NC_133620.1 coordinate 267,512,028, forward strand.
TAGGCTTATTCTTGGTTGGCATTCTAGCAGACTGCTGCTGACTCCAATTCCAGTCATCTAAAATAGAGGAATCAAACCTGTGTCGTACTAAGAGAAAAAATTCTAGTGTATAGCCCAATCAGATAAAAAGAAAATATTTAGCAAAATAAATAAAAATGCAATACAACATAGATAATTTTAATTTGTGTTTTTTTTTGTTTTGTTTTGTTTTGTTTTGTTTTGTTTTAAGTCAATTTGTGGTTTTAGAAATCCATTTCTCTTTGATATATACAGCTGCAAGATGCAGTTGAGTCCACTACCTGCTGTATGATTTAGGATTCTGGGAAGATGATGGAATACTTTGGTAAATTTGAAGGTCTTCGGATTTCCCTCAAAAAAGAATAAATTTCTACCTCAGGGCAAACATAGACTGGTGAATAATCAAGAAGACTTGGAGCAGAACAGGGGTCCTCCTGATAAAACCAGAGAAGATCTGAACAAAGACCCAGCCCTGGAATTAATCCATGTGAAGTTCAAACACCTCCAGGCAAGCTCCATAGAAACAAGGAGTCATGAGATTATGAGTGTGGCTGGAGCTACATAAATTTTCACCTCCTGGAGTGTTTGTGGAGTTGTGGTCTTAGTCTGAGAAAATTTAGTGAACCTCGGTTGATTAGGCATGCCAGGTCCAGCTGTGCTGCAGTGACTGGCCCTGGATAAGAAGGAACCAGCACCTGATAAACACAGAAGCAATTACCCAACACCCAGTGAGTGCAGAAGCAGTAGAACAGGGACACTACAGGTTATGAGCACTTTCTGTTTGGTTTGGGGTTCCTGGTCAGAGGGCAGAGCTGAGTTGAAGCCAGAAGCATCATCCTCCCCACTCCAGGACACTAATATCTCTTATCTGAAAAATAAATAAATAAAATGAATTGAAACCCCTTTCCATTGTCTACAGACCTCTGATGTCTTCCCATTCTAATCTGGATAGCAAAAATGAATTACTCTCATTTCTTCTTATATTTTAATACTTATTCACAAATGCTTTTTCAATCTTTGTTGGAATTATGTAGTGACCTAGAATATATTGCTTTCTCTTATTTTGCCATACTTGGTAATACCCTCCTATCCTGTCCTTTCTTCCTCTTTTTTTCCTTCCTTCCTTCTTTCCTGCATTCTTTTCTTCCTTTCCTTCCTTTCTTTCCTTTCTTCACCTGTCTCCGTCTCTGTCTGTCTCTTTCTCCCCCCCCTCCCTTTTTTCTTCTATTCTAATGAGCAATAATTGAATAACCTAAAGCATAAGAGGAAAAGCAACAGGTCTCCTGCTGTCAGACAGTCTGGCATGTATGAAATGGCAATATTCTATTGACTGACAGATTAGTATTGTTCTTAGTGGCTATACAAAACAGCTATGCTGCAGATAAATGAAATAAGAGCCAAATTATAGTTTGCCAAGTTTTCTTTGTATATCCCTAAAAGAATTATATCACTTCTTTGGGGTGAAAGATTCTATTACTTGGTATTACCTCCTATCTGTTTCTTCAAAAGCAGGTACCCCTTTTTTTGTCCATAGCTCCCAGTGACATTGTTAATGACAAGCAACTCTTCTTCAAGGATGTGCTCATATTTCTTTCTTAAGAGCCTCTTTCAGAGAACTGCCACATCATTTTAATATAATTTAATCAGGAAGGGGCCAATCTGAGTTGACTTCATTACACATTCACGCATTCAATCACACCAACATTCCGGTTTCAAATACCATCTCCTACAAATGAATGGATGCTGTTAACTTTCTTGGTAGTAAAGACAGGGTTGGTGATTTCCACTCTCAGTCAGAGAAGTTCAGTAAATCACCCAACACATTACAACTTCGCGCCAAGTTAGCACCTTCATGGGGGAATGAAATTAGCAAAGCAAATCTGCAGCTAATTGTGAAAGATGCTAATTACCCACTCTTCACCCTGCTGAAATAAGGCATGAGTGATGCTTCACGCACAGCTATGAACACGCGGAGAGACGCAACACTTAAGTAAAGTCTGCAACTGCTTATGCAGAGAGAAATGGCGAATAGACCGGGAGGGTGAAAACATGCAGCTGGGAAAGGAGATTTCTAGCACAGGTTTGCAAATTTCAACTAAGGCTGTTGTCAAGTGGCTCCTGGAATTCATTACTGAGCCTTTTACCTCTAGGTCACCAGTTCGAATCCGCGGCCAGACAGATCATTACTAGAATAAATTCTGGCTGGTTAAGAGCTGTTCACAGTTGCGAATTGGAAAATAACTATGAAAGGAGAGACCTTAGACCAGCTCCTCCTGGACCAGGGTGCACGTTACAGATTGGCACTAATTAGCTCCCCTGCTGCTAGTCTCAGCAGAGGCCAAGAAGTGATCAGGACGCAGAGAATGGATCCCGGGTTGCATTTTCCAAGGCAGCCAGACCCCTTCTGATCAGATGAGGAGGACTAGTGGGAGATACGACAGGGGAAAAGATTGTGATGACCGGGATACAGGAACTTGCTCTGACACTAATATGTTATAACTTTCTTTTCTTGGGATGTATAGGAACTTTTTTTTTTTTTTTTTTTTTTTTTTTTTGGCAGCTTGTTATCTTTCACTAAAATTCGATTCACATTAGGAAAAGAAATATGTTACTTTCTTTTATCTCAGCACTGGAGAGATTTTCAAAGTAGCAGTGCCCCAAACACTACCTTTCTCTAGAATAATTAGTGAATGAAATCGCTTTCTAGACTCTTTCAGGGGCCCTCCCCAATCCCTACTATATTTGCTCATGAAAGACAATTATCGCCCTGCAGTCATTAAAATATTCCCCAGTTAACGGTTTGCATAATCCATTAAGGAAATTATCCATCTAACCCGACAAAGGTAACCAGGGAAGGATAGAATGTTGTGGTTAATTTGTGCAATGATGCAAACGTGATAAATTGCTAAATGCCCAAAGAAGCAGTATGGAGATTTCCCATGGGAGGGAGCTTCTGATAATAATCTAAAACATTTTACAAACAAAACCCAAACAGTAACAGCAGCAGTCCAACCTCAGGAATTTATCTTTACTTAGAAAAAGCAGAAAGTTAGGGAGATATTTAGATAACAATAGCCTTATAGGAAACCGAAATAGACTGCTTAACAGAGAAAAGTCATAATTAGAGGGGAAAAAAATCCCTTTTCCTCTTCCAATCCCATTTCTTTCTCCATTATACAGTGAATGCATAAGGGCAAACATTTTTTTTTTTACTAGATTGTATAGGGGCTTGAGAGTTTCTATTTAAAGTTATATTTCCATCAAAGGGTTCTATAATTTAATGGATTTTTCAGTAAATTTCAGGTTTAAACATATTTCTCTAGAAGAAAATGAAAACTTTTATAGAGTGGAACTGGAAATGACAATGTATTGAGTAATTTTATTCATAAATTTTTGCAGTTAGAATATGAATGTGTCCATTAAAAAAACTTTTAAAACAATAGTATCCTTCAACTACTCAGAAAAAAACAAAAACACAGAGACATAAATAGAGAGATACACAGAGAGAGATGGAACAGAGGAAGACAGATTTGAAGAAAGAAAGGCAGAGACAGAAATGAAGAAAAAAAGACAGGAAGAAAAAAGAAGACAAATAAAGTAAATGAGAGATGAGAGAAAAAACTAGGGAGGAAAAAAAGAAGGAAAGTGGTGTTATGCCACAATCTCCTTGAGCTGTTCTACCTCAGTTTCCCTGCACTAATTTCCCTTATTATCCTGACTGAGTTTCCCTGAATTGTTCTATCTCAGTTTTCTTAACTGTTCTGCCTCAGTCCCCTTAGTTATAAAACCCCCCTGGTTTATTAAGAATGAGGACAATTTGCTCTAAGGTTATAAATTGTCAATGGGAGATGAAGAGCAGATCAGACATCCTGGCTCCTGGCTCCTTCTGCCTTCAAAGAATTCTTAACACTGTCCCTCTAAGAGATAAGATCATCCCAGATACTTCAATTGACATCCTTACTCACATGCTGACTCTGGTTTTCAGTAAGGCTTTTATTGCTCTCCCCATCCTAACAAAACCAAATGGTTCTGTAAGAACTTTTCCCACTCTTGGTCTTTTCTTTGTTTGAAAGGTATAAAAGGGTTTTTCATTGCCGCATTAATGACTGGATACTTTGAGATGAGAGTCCTGTCCAGTCAATTAAACTCTCCAATTAATAAAATATTAAAAACTCTCTAATCTCTATCTTGCCTCAGTTTCTCCAGCATTACAGTGGAGAGTAAGGGAAAGAGAGAAAGAAATCATGTATTTTGTGTAAAAAAGATGTTTCCCATTTCAACAAGAAGTAAAGAAACCATAGGATTCTACTTTGGTAAAGAATTTAAAAGACTTAAAAAAAAAAATGTACAGACCACTATTATTTGAAAATGGGTTGGAGTTAAACATTTAATGGCAATATTTATTAGTTACAAATAATTCAATTAAATATTTATTTCATGCCTTTTTGTACAAGTTAAAACAATAGTCTCTAGTAACAATGAGTACATAAGGGGGGCAGCTAGATGGTGCAGATAGAGCACCAGCCCTAAAATCAGAAGGACCTGAGTTCAAATTTGACCTGAAACACTTAAAACTTCCTAGCTGTGCAACTGGGGGCAAGTCACTTAATCCCAATTGGCTTAACAAAAATTTAAAAAATAATAATAGTAATAATTAAAAAGTATATTACAACAATGAGTACATAAGAACTTCTTTCTATTGCTCACTCCAGGACAAGTACAGTGAACTCCAAGAATTATTCTGCCTCTCTACTGATATGAAATGTTTTTTCATGTCAAGATTTCTATGCATTAAATGTGGGTGGGAGGAAGGAGTAGTGTGAATAAAGGTAGTAGGTATAGTCCTTGTTTTTGTCCCCTCCATCTCTTCTACAGAGAAACAGTTGATCTAAAAAAACAAAGTCATGATGGACAGAGGCAGCTACACCCAGAGAAGGAACACTGGGAAGTGAATGTAAATTGTTAGCACTACTGTCTGTCTGCCCAGGTTACATGCACCTTCGGAATCTAATGCTTATTGTGCAACAAGAAAATGGTATTTACACACATGTATTGTATCTAGGTTATATTGTAACACATGTAAAATGTATGGGATTGCCTGACATCGGGGGGAGGGAGTAGAGGGAGGGGGGGATAATTTGGAAAAATGAATACAAGGGATAATATTATAATATATATATACATATATATATATATATATATATATATATATATATATATATAAAACAAAGTCATGTCTTACTTGTGTAGTTAGAAAATAGTCCCAACAGCATAACCTTGCACCAGTTACCCTTTGGCAGGAGAAGAATCAGCCTCATTAAGTTCAATTCTCTCATTATTCAAGAAGTATCTGACCAGTAAAGGGCTGAATGGGAATAAGACCTTCCATAATAGAACTGTGTAACTTTACACCCTTTTTGGCCAGTGAAATTCCATAGCATTTTGTGCTTCTTGAAATAGTTTGCAGATAATTGTTAATGATCATATTTACAATCTGCATTCCATCATCAACTGTACTTCCTTAAGTAAAGATAGTTCTGTCTTCCATGTTCATGTAGCAAAAACTTACTTTCTCTACTATATGTTAATATGTATCACTTTCTACAATATTATAGTCTCTTACTCTTATTTATAGTCAATGAATATGCTGACTGATGTTCACTCAATGAACTTCATTCACTGTCATTCAATAAGTTGAGAGAGAGAAATCTAAAGGAAAACCCAAAAATTTCCAAAGTATGAAAAGAATAATTTTTTTTTTTTTTTTTTTTTGGCTGAGATCAATTTTGCACAGCACCTCCTGGCTTAGCCAGGGGCCAGTCTTCCTTCTGGGTGGTCCCCTGGCAGAAACATCAGTTTCAGAAAAAGTACAGGAATTGTTGTCCAATTCCTGGATATAAGAATCTTCTTCTAGAACAATTATATTTTGGTCCAAGAAGTTTAAAAACAACAAAACAAACAAACAAACAAACAAACAAACAAAAAACCTGTATATATTTGGATCAGGAGTTTTGTTCTCATGATGAAATGAAATTGTTTCCTCTAGTATCAATGAACCAACATTGACACTCTGATATAGCTCCTTTGTATCAATCCAATTCTCTTTCTGATTATTTAAATATATACAAATATGGCTAGAAAAAACTTTGAAAGAAATTGATTGGAAAATGAGTGAAGATTTGTGCTATAAGAAGGTATCAGCACCATACTGTACTATAAGAAAATGTAAATATGACTAATTCTGAGAAATATGGAAAGACACATCAATTGATTGAAAGTGTGAAATTCAGAACCAATTAAGCAATATAGAGAATGGATCAATTAATATAACCAAAAGAGAAATGAAGCTATCATAACTACTAACCTAGAGAAGATGCAAAAGAATGTACTTCTTTCCTTTTCTTTGGAGATTGGAGAAGTTAGCATTAAGTATTATCTTACCTTTCAGAAGCAGTGTCAGTGTCCATTGGTTTTACTTTACTATTTTTCTATGTTAGAAAGGAAGTCATTTTAGTTTGGAGTTACGGTGGAAAAGAAATATGACTAACTTTACAAAAAAGCCAAACTTTTTTTTAAAGTAAATATAAATGTAATAAAAAGAAATTGTAAGAATTTGATGAGATTTTTTATCTCCTTAGAGCTATGAAAATTAAGTTAATGAAATACAGAGAAATGAAACTTAAATTAGAAAAAAAAAATTGAAAGCTAAAAAATGGAGGCTAGGATGTGGAACAAGGAAGCAAAATTAATAAAAGGAAAATGTAATTGGGGTGGGATTTAGAATAAGAAACACATTATAAAATGTAATTAAGTGGATATTACTTATATTTGGGAGATAAGGGCAGATGTAATGATGTTATCAGAGAAGAAGACTTGCACTTAAGTAGAAGGGGGGAAGATCTAATGATGTAATCAGGGGTAAAGATTCACATTCTGTAACACTCAATCAATGAAGAATCAGGGGAGGGATTTACTCTTCAGGATAGCAAATAAAAGATTGTCTTAGCTCTTTAAGATTAGGCCAACTAGCTTAGATATTCAATCTTGCAAGAATGTGCAATAAAACCTTTTCCTGGATTTATCAGTGAGTCAGTGGAATTCTTGGTAAGACATTTTGTTTCTTACACATAACAGAATTAAAGACAGCTATATATTATTGATGTCAAATTATGGATAAAGTAAATCATTGATTTATTAATTTAATAAATGCTTACTGATTCCTTTCAATGTCTGCTGTTACCATAAAAGAGATTTTGAACCCTCAAGGAATTTGTAATCAAGTTAGAATGAAATAAATAAATTCACAAATAACTGGATTCAATAAATCAATTAATCAATCAACAAAATATGAATAAGTAATCTACTATTACCTGATATTGTGCTAGGTATTGGGGATTAAAGACAAAAGTTAAAAAAAAAAATCTCTTTTCAAAGTCCATACAATAAAGCAAGTAGAGATATAATGTATCTATACAAAATATAGTATGTAAATGATTTTATATTTGATCACAATCACAAACCACTGGAGTTGAAGGAGTGGTTGGGAGGTGGGGCAAGGGGACATATGGTAGTGTCATTATCAAACCTAAAATTTAGGAAAATCACTGGCAGCTTAGTGGAGTATACATTAGATCAAAAGGGAGAGAAAACATCATAAGACTCAGGTGAAAAATAAGGAAGCTCTTAAGTGGAGAAGCTCCTGGTAGAGTGGAGAGAAAGCTACAGAAATATGTTAGGAAGTAGAAATATGACATAACAGACTGAATGTCTGGGTTGAGTGCCATTTGGGAATTGAAAATGACACTGAAGTTGTGTATTTGGATTACTAGAAGGATTGTGGTTATCATTATAATAATAGGTAAGGTGGAAAGAGAGGAGTTGGAGTGAAATAAGATAATTCTTTTTTGGACATGTTGAGCTTGAAATGTCTATGAGATATCCAATTTGACATTTTAAAAAGGTAGTTGCTGATTTATAATAAGATCAAGAGAGAGATTAAAGCTGTATATATAGATTTGGGAGCCATATGCAAAGAGATAAAAATTAATCCCTGGGAACTGTTGAGATCAAAATTATATTCATATAGAATAAAATAAAATTGCCCGGGAGAGCTTTGGACAACATCCATGTTTAGCAGATATGACATGAATGAAAATCCAGAAAAAAGAGACTATAGGACAATCAGGTATAGTAAAAACTAGGTATATCCATGTCATAAACAACTAGTGAATAGAGTACCTTTGAGGAGATGGTGATTGACAGCATCAAAATTTACAAGAGGATAAAGAAGGATGAAGACAGAGAAAAAACCTTTAGATTTGGTAATTAAGAGCTCACTGGATTTCAGGATCACATGACTATCAATATAAAGGGCTAAATATTTTATCCAATCCTCATGACCTTTTAATCCTTACCAAAGCAGGGATTATGTGCAAAAGATAGAGCAGTTTTAGTTGCCTCCATAGTCTCTGATGTCAACAACCATAAAGGGGTAAATAAAATACCACTGGAGTTCAATAAAGAAGGCTAATCTTTAATCCCTGCTGCTTTCATTGACCACTCCCTTCTTGGGATACACAACCACCGGCTAAAAATAGGACACACACACATACACACACACACACACACACACACACACACACACACACTTTTCTATTCTAGGCAAAACTGAAATATCTACCTTAAACTTCCTTGTAGAGTATCATAGTAGTATTATATATTGAAACAATCCTCAGAGAAATGAAAAATTAAAAAAAAAAAATTAGGCAAAGGCATTCTCATGAATCAACACCATTAGACCTAAAGGGAAAAGGACTGACATCCAGGTGACACTAGTTCTATTTCCCTATAAATGACTTGAGACACAGACAGAAGTCAGTGAAAAGTAAATTCTCCAGGAAAGAAGCTGAAACAAAAATACACCATCAAAAAAAGGAAGAAGTCAGAAAATGAGTGATAGCAAGAAAATTATAAAGGGAAAAGGTTGATATTGATAAACATGTTAAAAAGAAGAAAATCCAATTAAACACTTATACCACAAACAGATAAATCAACAAGGAAGGTATTTGTAATAGTACTGATTATGACCAAAAGGTTATCTAAAGGAGACTAGATTCATAGATTATACATTTTAAGACAAAATAAAATTAATCAATATTTTATAAAGCACAAGATCACTTGCATTTCTAGAGCAAGGTATTGAGAATTAGTTCAGAAGAGAAAGGAAAATCATGAAAGAAGAATTTATGACTCCTTTAAAAGAAATAATTTGCAGAAGAGAAAAATTTGAATCTATGATGCCTTATTTCACTAAAGAAACAAAAAAGGAGGGGAAAAAAACTGTAAATATGCTGAAGTAAAGGACAATCTGGAAGAGAAATTTAAAAAAAATAATAATCTTAAACAACAACAACATGATTTTCACATAAGCAAAAAATACTGATTTTTAAGACAAGATATATAGTGACAACTTTAAAGAGACAATTACTTTTTAGGATAAAACTTGTAGATTGAGAGAGCATGTAAAAGTAGGAGGACCACAATTAAACATAGAGGAATTTGTCATATATTAAAACTGAGCTAGAGATTAAAAAAAGAGAGAGAGAGAGAATAGAAAAAATAAATATTCTTGGAGTCTTTCAGCAGGGAGAGAGCCCAAAGGAAAAAAAAAAGAAAAAAAAAAGTGGAAGCAAAAGAGGAAAGGCAAAAATTCTCAATTTAATAGGACAGGAGATACTATTGTAAAACATTTCCATAGGACCAAAAGGATAATCAATAATATAGAATGAGGAATTTGAATTTTTAAATAGACCACTAGCTTTAAGAGAGTAATATGCTTCTATAGACACCATCTTATCTAAGCAAAAGGGTAATAAAAGCTACTAGGGAAAACTCACATCCAGAAGAGAAAGAACTGATGAATCTGGAGAGATTTCATAGCAAATGTTGGGGAAATAATCATGGGAAAATTAAGATTTATTAAAGGGATGAAATGCACCATCAGGGAGTAAAGCAGAATCTCTAGCATGAGACAATACTTTTATCCTATCCATCTCCTGCAGGAATTTGTGCTTCTTAGAGTGAGGTACAAAGAAAAAAAAAAAAAATGTGTGAAGGCAAAATGCATTAGATTTTAATATTATTCTATATAAGGAGAGGAAAGTGGATGGAATTGAGGGACTGGAAAAAAAAATCTACTATTTATTAGGTAAATCCAAAACTAAAATAACAAGCATGCTATCAAAGCAAAAACAAATGTTCACAACATAAAAAAGGAAATGAAAGAAACCACCACAAATCAATATTAACATTAACATTCAACTTATATGCAGAAAATGCTTTAGCATTTAAATTCATAAAGGAAAAAGTAATTGAATTATAAAAGAAATAGAAAGTAAAACAATAATTGCAAACTTTGATGCCCTAATCTATGTTTTGGAAAAATTTAATAGCAACATAAACAAGAGAAAAAAGAGAATTTAACAAATACTAGAGAAATTAGAGCTAAGACTCATGAGTCTTCTAAAGAGGATTGCAAAAGGATGTGTGCAGCTAAAGAATTATTTATATATATGTACATACATAATTGCATCTGTGAATATTTGTGCATATGTAATTAAAATAAATGTCAAATAATTATATTTAAAATATAATTATATATGTTATATGGTAATTAAATAAACACATATATACATGCATCTCTATCTGTATAAGCATATATATTTGTGTGTATGCATGCTACATAAAACTTTATTTTTTTCTCTTAAGAAACATTATTTGTTAAAAATTAATATTTTTTAAAAATTGAGTTCTGTATTCTCTCCTTACACTCCTCTCCCACCCATTGAGAAGACAATAAATGTGATATCAATTATACATATATAAAGACATATAAAATATTTCCATATTAGTAATGTTGCAAACAAAAGACAAGAAAAATAAAGTGAAAAAATGTATTTTTCAAACTGCATTAAGACTCTATCAGTTCTTACTCTGGAGATGCATAACATTTTTCATCATAAATGCTTAGCATTGCCTGGGATCATTATATTAATTAAAATACCTAAGTTGTTAACAGCCAATCATCGTATAATATTGCTGTTAGTGTGTATAATGTTCTGGTCCTCCTCACCTCACTTTGAATTAATTCATAGAAATCTTCTAAGGTTTTTCTGAAAGCTATATTGTTCATAATTTCTTACAGTATAATAGTATTTTATCACAATCATATACCATAATTAGTTCAGCCCTTCCCTGGTTAATTGTAATCCATTTGATTTCCAATTCTTTGCCACCACACACACACACACACACACACACATTCACTCACTCAAAAGCTACACTAATTTTTTTTTTTTTGTCAACATAGGTATTTTCAGAGTATGCATAATTTTATGACTTTTTAAGCATAGTTCCAAATTGTTCTTCAATAGCATTGGATCATTTCATAACCTCATCAACAGTTCAAAAGAGTATCAATTTTTCAGTATTCCCTTCAACATTTTCCATTTTCTTTTTCTATTATATTAGCTAATGAGCTAGGTGTGAGGTAGTACCTTAGAGATCTTTAAATTTCTATTTTAATCAATATTGATTTTGAGTATTTTTTCATATGAAAATGGATAGCTTTAATTTTTTTCTGAAAACTACCTGTTCATGTCCTGTCATAATTTATCAACTGGGTAATGACTCATATTTTTATATATTTAACTTCTCTCTCTCTCTCTCTCTCTCTCTCTCTCACACACACACACACACACACACACACACACACACACACACACACTGAGAGAGAGAGAGAGAGAGAGAGAGAGAGAGAGAGAGAGAGAGAGAGAGAGAGGAGAGAGCACACTGAAGCACTTGCTCTTTAAATGAAGCCCTTATTGGAGAAACTTGTAATTCCCTCCTCCACCTCTCTGCCAGTTTCCTGAGGCATTGGTTTGGGTTGTGGAGAGAAGGGAGGAACTTTTTTTCTTTTTTTTTTCCCAAAAATTTCATATAATCAAATCATCCATTTTACTTCTTCTAATTCACTCTATATTTCTTGTTTGGTCATAAATTATTTTCTTATTCATAGATCTGCCAGGTAAAACTGTCCATCTTCCCTAAGTTGCTTATTATATCATATGTCTAAATCATGTACCCATTTTGAATTCATGTCGGTATATGGTGCAAGTTGCTGTCCTATACATGGTTTCTGACAAACTGCTTTACCATTCTCTTACCAATTTTTATGAAAATTTGACTTATTGTGTCAAAGCCTTGGTTTTTCAAATTATCAAAGACTAGATTACCAAGGAATTTTTTGTTGTATATTATTACCTAATCTATTACACTGGACAACTATTCTTTTTTGTTTTGTTTTGTTTATAGTCAGTACCAGATTATTTTAATAATCAACACTTTGTGATAGTTTGAGATCTGGTACACCTAGGTCATCTTCCTTCACAAATTTTTTATTGATTTCCTTGATATTTTTTATATTTGGAACTTTAAAAATATATATATTTTATCATGGATTAGGGCACAAAGTCATTGCAAATTCTTGCATCTTCAAATGCCTTCTGAAGGTCTCAAATTGTATGTCCCATAGATATGTTAAAGCTCAACATATCCAAAACTGACCTTAATATCTTTCTCTCAAAACCAATATATCTTTCTAACTTTTTTCACTTCTGATGAAAGTACAATTTTCCCAGTCATTCAGACTTTAAACTTACATCTCATTTATGACTCCTTATTCTCTTTTATATCTCCCTCATCCATTCCATTACTAAGGATTGTTGAATTTACTATTAAAAACACTAAAATGTTTCTTTTATAACATTGCCACCACTCTGGTGTGTGTGTCTTCATCATCTATTTCCTGAATTATTTCAGTAGCTTACTGATTGATTTCCCTTACACAAGTCTTCTATCACACCAGATCATCCTATAACCAGATGCCAAAATGACCTGGCTAAAGCACTGGTCTAATTAAGTCAACCATGCCTCTCCACTCAACTCCTCCTCCAGGTTCGATATACCATCTTACATGCTATTCTTTTTCACTGCTTGTTTTTCATGTCTGGAAAATTCACCCTCTTTGTCTTTACCTTTTGACTTTCCTCATCTTCTTCTAGCCTCAGCTAAAATTTCAGCTTCTATAGGAAGCCTTTCCCAATCTTTTTTTTTTTTTTTTCAAATGCTAATGTCTTTATCTGTTGATTATTTCCAATTTTTCTTGTATATAGCTTGTTTGTACATGATTGTTTTCATATTGGTTCCCCTATTAGACAATGAGCTTTTTGAGAGCAAGAAATATCTTTTGACTTTCTTTTGTTTCCCAATGTCTAGCAGAGAGTCTGTCATATAGTAGGTTGAACAGTGTATATAGCACTCAGCTTGCACTGAGGAAGATCTGAATTCAAATCCAGCCTCAGACATTTTAATTAACTGTGTGACTCTGGTCCAGTCACTTAACCCTGTTTTCCTATGAAATGATCTGGAGAAGGAATTGCCAAGCCAATCTATTATTGCTGCAAAGAAAACCCAAAATGAGATCATGAAGAGTAGGACATGACTGAAATGCCTGAAGAACAACTGTTAGGTTCTTACTAAGTGCTAATGAGATAATGAGATATTGGGTTTTTACTAAGTGCTAAGGCGGTACTTGACAATTTTCTAGTTCCAGCCTTTCCTGGTAGTTTGACTTGCGAATTCCTGGGGAAGAGCATGCCTACTTGGGAGGAGCAAGTTCATTGGTTGAAGTGGTTTTTCCCAGAAGCCCTTGCATTATCCCACGCCTGGGGATATCTGGGAGGATAAAGAGGGCAGCTCTCCAGAGATAGGGAGTCTCTGCTCTAGACAGACTTGAGGCAGCTCTCTGCAGGAAGGGAAGTCGGCTCTCTACAGGAAGAAGAATCTGTCGGAGAGATTTGAGTTGACACAGCAGATCTCCCCCCAGAGAGCAATTGGCAGCTTCTAGAGACAACAGCACATTACAAACAATAACAAATAAATAAAGATTTATTAATTGAATGGATACTGACTAAAAAGAGAGAAACTATACATGTATGCTATACTGTTCGTAATGCAATAAAAAGTAATTGAGAAATCATAAATAAGAGACAGACTCAAATGAAAACCAAAAAAAAAAAAAAAAAAAAAAAATCCTGAATAAGTAAAAAAAAAAAAAAAAAAAAAAAAAAAGCCATAGAAAGAATTAGTATTTATATGAAAGTGAAGGCCAATTATGAAACAACTTACCAAAATTTCTAGGATACATCCTTAAAGGAAAATCATACATTAACTTTATAAAAGAAAAGAACCTTAATGAATTAAATGTATTTTTTTTTCATATCTAATAGTTTTTATTTACCAGATATTTGCATGGGTAATTTTACAACATTGACAATTGCCAAACAATTTGTTCCAATTTTTCCCCTCCTTACCCCCCCCCCAGATGGCAGGTTGACCAATACACGTTAAATATGTTAGAGTATAAATTAAATACAATATATTTATACATGACCAAACAGTTGTTTTGCTGAACAAAAAGAATTGGACTTTGAAATAGTGTACATTTATTCTGTGAAGGAAATCCAAAATGCAGGCAGACAAAATTAGAGGGATTGGGAATTCTACATAGTGGTTCATAGTCATCTCCCAGAGTTCTTTCGCTGAATCTATTTGGTTCAGTTCATTACTGCTCTATTGGAACTGATCTGGTTCATCTCATTGTTGGAGAAGGCCACATTCATCAGACTTGATCATCATACAGTATTGTTGTTGAAGTATATAATGATCTCTTGGTCCTGCTCATTTCACTCAGCATCAGTTCATGTAAGTCTCTCCAACCCTTTCTGAAATCATCTTGTTGGTCATTTATTACAGAAAAATAATATTCCATATTATTCATATACCACTATTTATTCAGCCAATCTCCAATTGATGGGCATCCATGTAGTTTCCAGTTTCTGGCCACCACAAAGAGGGCTGCCACAAACATTCTTGCACATACAGGTCCCTTTCCCTTCTTTAAGATCTCTTTGGGATACAAACCTAGTAGCAATGCTGCTGGATCAAAGAGTATGCACAGTTTGATAACATTTTGAGTATAATTCCAAATTGCTCTCCAGAATGGCTGGATGTCTTCGCAGTTCCACCAATAATGTATCAGTATTCCTGTTTTCCCACATCCCCTCCAACCTTCTGCATTACCTTTCCCTGTCATTCTTGCCAATCTGACAGGTGTGTAGTGGTATTTCAGAGTTGTCTTAATTTGCATTTCTCTGATTAATAATGATTTGGAGCACCTTTTCATATGACTAGAAATAGTTTCAATTTCTTTATCTGGGAATTGTCTGTTCATATCCTTTGACCATTTATCAATTGAAGATTCTTTTATATTAGAGTCAATTCTCTATATATTTTGGAAATGAGGCCTTTATCTGAACTTTTGGCTGTAAAAATGTTTTCCCAGTTTATTGTTTCCCTTCTAATCTTATCTGCATTGATTTTGTTTGTACAAAAAGTTTTCAATTTGATATAATCAAAGCTTTCTATTTTGTGATCAATGATTTCTAGTTCTTCTTTGGTCATTAATTCATTCCTCTTCCACAGGTCTGAGATGTAAACTATCCTATGTTCCTCTAATTTATTTATAATCTCATTCTTTATTCCTAGGTCATGAACCCATTTTGACCTGACCTTAGTGTACAGTGTTAAATATGGATCAATGCCTAGTTTCTGCCATATTAATTTCCAATTTTCCCAGCAATTTTTGTCAAACATTGAGTTCTTATCCCAAAGGCTGGGGTCCTTGGTTTTGTCAAACACTAGGTTGTTAGAGTTATTAATTATTTTGTCCTTTGTACCTAAGCTATTCTACTGATCAACTAGTCTATTTCTTAGCCAATACCAAATGGTTTTGGTAACTGCTGTTTTATAATATAATTTAAAATCTGCTATAGCTAGGCCACCATCATTTGATTTTTTTTTTTTTTCATTAATTCCCTTGAAATTCTTGACCATTTGTTTTTCCATATGAACTTTGTTGTTATTTTTTCTAGATCATTAAAATAGTTTTTTGGGGAGTCTGATTGGTATAGTGCTAAATAAAAAGATTAGTTTATGCAGTATTGTCATCTTCATTATATTCACTCGCCCTATACAAGAGCATTTAATATTTTTCCAATTGGTTAGATTGGACTTAATTAGTGTGGAAAGTGTTTTGTAGTTTTGCTCATATAGTTTCTGATTTTTCCCTTGGCAGATAGATTCCTAAATATTTTACACTATCAGTAGTTACTTTAAATGGAATTTCTCTCTGTAACTCTAACTGTTGGACTTTGTTAGTGACATATAAGAATGCTGATGATTTATGTGGATTTATTTTGTATCCTGCAACTTTGCTAAAGGTGTGGATTATTTCTAATAGCTTTTTAGTTGAATCTTTGGGGTTATCTATGTATACTATCATATCACCTGCAAAGACTGACAACTTGGGTTTCCTCAATACCTACTCTAATTCCTTTGATCTCTTTCTCCCTCTTATTGCCAAAGCTAGCATTTCTAATACAATATTAAATAGTAATGGTGATAGTGGACAACCTTGTTTCACCGCTGATCTTAATGGGAATGATTACAATCTTTCTCCATTACATATGATGCTTATTTATTTAAATAGATGCTACTGATTATCTTAATGAAAAGTCCATTTATTCCTGTACTCTCAAGTGTTTTTAATAGGAATGGATGTTGGATTTTATCAAATGCTTTTTCTGCATCTATTGAGATGATCATATGGTTTTTGTTAATTTGATTATTAATATGGCCAATTATACTGATAAATTTCCTAATATTGAACCAGCCCTGCATTCCTGGTAGAAATCCTACTTGATCATGATGTACTATCCTGGGGATGATTTTCTGGAGTCTTTTTGCTAATATGTTATTTAAGATTTTAGCATCAATATTCATTAGGGAGATTGGTCTATAGTTTTCTTTCTCCATTTTCACCCTATCTGGTTTGGTTATCAGTACCATGTCTGTGTCATAAAAGGAATTTGGTAGGACTCCTTCATTCCCTATTTTTTCAAATAGTTTATATAACATTGGAACTAATTGTTCTTTGAATGTTTGGTAGAATTCACCTGTGAATCCATCGATCCTGGAGATTTTTTCTTAGGGACTTGATTAATAGCTTGCTCTATTTCTTTTTCTGAAATAAAACTATTTAAGCAATTTACTTCCTCCTCTGTTAATCTGGAAAGCCTATACTTTTGGAGGTAGTCCTCCATTTCACTCAGGTTATCAAATTCTTTGGCGTAAAGTTGGGCAAAGTAACTCATTATTTCTATAATTTCCTCCTCATTGGTGGATGGCTCCCCCTTTTCATTTTCAAGACTAACAATTTGATTTTCCTCTCTCCTTTTTCTAATCAGATTTACCAAAGGTTTATCTATTTTATTGTTTTTTTTCCCATAAAACCAACTCTTAGTATTATTTATTAGTTCAATATTATTTTTTACTTTCAATATTATTAATTTCTCCTTTTAATTTTAGAATTTCAAGTTTAGTATTTCATTGGGGTTTTTTAATTTGGTCTTTTTCTAGCTTTTTAAGTTGCAAGCCCAATTCATTGATCTTCTCTTTCTCTATTTTATTCAAGTAAGCCTCCAAAGATATAAAATTTCCTTTTATTACCTCTTTAGCTGCATCCCACAAATTTTGGTATGATGTCTCATCATTGTCATTATCTTGAGTGAAATTATTAATTGTGTCTATAATTTGCTGTTTCACCCAATCACTCTTTAAGATGAGATTATTTAGTTTCCAATTGCTTTTTGATCTATTTACCCCTAACTTTTTGGTGAATATAGTTTTTATTGTATCATGATCTGAAAAGAAAGCCTTTACTATTTCTGCCTTCCTGCATTTAATTTTGAGATCTTTATGTCCTAATATATGGTCAATTTTTTTATAGGTTCCATGAACTGCTGAGAAGAAAGTATACTCCTTTCTGTCACCATTCAGTTTTCTCCAAAGATCTATCATACCTAATTTTCCTAATATTTGATTTACCTCTTTAATTTCTTTCTTATTTGTTTTGTGGTTTGATTTGTCTAATTCTGATAGTGCAAGGTTGAGATCTCCCACTATTATAGTTTTGTTGTCTATTTGTTCTTGCAACTCTCTTAACTTCTCCTTTAAGAAGTTAGATGCTATACCACTTGGTGCATATATGTTTAGTATTAACATGGCTTCATTGTTATGCTACTCTTTAGCAAGATATAGTTTCCTTCCTTATCTCTTTTGATTAGATCAATTTTTTGCTTTTGCTTGATCTGAGATAAGGATGGCTACCCCTGCTTTTTTGACTTCACTTGAAGCATAATAGATTCTGCTCCACCCTTTTACCTTTACTCTGTAAATATCTCCCTTCTTTAAATGTGTTTCCTGTAAACAACATATTGTAGGGTTCTGACTTTTGATGCAGTCTGCTATCTGACTCCGCTTAATGGGAGAATTCATCCCATTCACATTTACAGTTAAAATTACTAATTCTGTATTTCCTGCCATCATAATATCCCCTGATTATGCTTTTTTTCCCTTACCCCCACCAAATCCCTTTCCCAGTATCAAACTTATGAGCCACACTTGCGTCACACAGTCCTCTCTCTTTAATATCCCTCCCTCCTCTCTTAAAATCCCTTTCCCTTTCTTATTCCCTTTCCTTATTACTCTTTTCCTTTTTCCTTTTCATTTCACTCTTTTTAATGAAGTGAGAAAGAATTTTTTTTGTAAAACTAATATGTTAATTATTTTTTCTTTGAGCCAATTCTGATGGGAGTAAGGTTCACACAATGTTTCTCCCCCTCTCTAACTTCCCTCAGATATGATATGTTTCCTTTGCCTCTTTGTGGGACGTGGTTCTTTTTATCTCCCTTTTCCCCTTTTTCTTACACTATCCCCTATCCATTTCTACTTCCCCTTTTTTTTGTTGTTGTTATATCCTTAAAATAAAATTTATATATGTAGTCTTAATGCATGTCCACAACAGAAATACAGTTCTCAAGAGTCCCTTTTACCTTTTTCTTCTTCTTTTTAGTCTTACAATTGGAGATCAAATTTTTTCTTTAGATCTGGTTTTTTTACTTAGAAACATATGGAATTCATCTGTTTCATTAAATGTCCATCTTCTTCCAGGGAAGGAAATGCTCAACTTAGCTGGGTAGTTTATTCATGGCTGCATTCCAAGTTATTTTGTTCTTCAGAATATCAGATTCCAGGCCCTTTGATCCTTTAATGTAGAGGCAGCCAGATCTTGAGTGACCCTCATTATGGCACCTTGGTATTTGAATTGTTTTTTCCTGGCTGCTTGTAATATTTTTTCCTTAGTGTGATAGTTCTGAAATTTGGCCACAATGTTGCAGGGAGTTTTGTTTTTTTTTGTTTTTTTTTTTTTTAGGGTCTTTTTTTCAGAAGGTGTTCGATGATTTCTTTCAATGTCTATTTTACCTTCTGGTTCTATTATCTCTGGGCAGTTCTCTTTGATGATTTCGTGTAAAATAGTATCTAGGCTCTTTTTTTCAGCATAATTTTCAGGAAGTCCAATAATCCTCAGATTGTCTCTCCTAGATCTATTTTCCAGGTCTGTCATTTTGGCAAGTAGATAGCTGACATTTTTCTGCAATTTTTAATTTTTTTGGCTTTGCTTGACTAATTCTTGGTGTCTCAGTGAATCATTCATTTCTATTTGTTCAGTTCTGATTTTTATTGAGTTATTTTTCTTGATTAGCTTTTTAAACTTCTTTTTGTATGTGTCCAATTCAGTGTTTAAATGGAATTTTTTTCCATTTCACTAAATTTGTTTTTAGTGAGTTATTTTCTTTTTCCAATTCACAAATCCTACTTTCTTGGGAATTCTTTATCTTTTCCATTCACAGATCCTACTTTTCTGTGATTTCATTACCTTTTCCAACTCCTTAAATCTGTTTCCCTGCACTTCCTGTGAATTCTTTACCTTTTCCAATTCACATTTCAGGACATTGGTATTCTCTAGCATAGCTTCTCTTTCTTTTCCCCATTTTTCTTCTAATTCTCTCTTCAGATTTTTAATAGTTTCTTCTAGGAGAGTGTTATTTGGGGAATTGTTTGGAAGTTGTCTGTTATTAGTCTCCTGATGTTTGGAAACTAGCTCTTTTTCTGTATAGAAGCTTTCAATCGTTTTCTTCATTTTTTTGCTCAATTTTTTTTTAAAGCCTTCAGGGTCTGCCTTCAGGGCAAGGAGATTACCAGCTTCCTCTGCAGAGCAAGGATGGGTTTATGGACTGTATTTGCCCTCTCACTGTGCTGCAAGGAATGGCTGAGCTAAGGGAGGGCTCTGTGAAGAGCTCCACAGGGAAGTGATTATGCCTGGGTATCATGGGCTGAGCTGTGTAAGTGCCCTGATAGGAGCCCTTCTGTGAATATTAGTGACCGCCTTGTGGCTAGAGGTTAAGGAACAAAGGTATCAGTGCCCCGCCCACAAATGCTCACTTTGAATATTTGCAATCCTCCTGTTCCTCACCATACTGGAAGTGTCCCTGCCTTGGGAGTGCAGTCGGGCTGGGGAAATTCCACTATCCCTGTTGAGCACCTCACTATACAGATGAAAGGCTGCCCTGGGTTGTGCCCCTGCTGTGTGTGACTGCCTCCCAAAAGCCCCTCGCTGACAAATGCCATGAAGAGCTGTGTTATGGTCTATGCTAGGTCACTTCCGGTCCTGGGTTAGTGCAGCCAGAGCCTCTCTGGTTTTGGAGTCCTTCAGCATACCCACAACTTCTCTACTGTTCCCCTACTCTGCCACCAAAGCAAAGCAGTTAGGCTACAGCAGAGAGCTCTGTGTAAACCTTCCAACAGCAGATGCCACCCCCGCTCCTATTTCTCTCCCTGCTCTGCACTGGTCTGCTCCTGCCACCTCAGGTCAAACCTTTTCTGGCGATATTCCAGATTCTCTTCTGCTGGTAAATTGTTGTATTTCCAATCTTCGTGGGTTTTACCTGTCAAGTGCTGTTTTTGAAGTTGAATTAAATACTTGGTAGAAAGGGAATTAGAGAGCTTAGAAAGTTCTATCTAGCTTCTCCAACATCTTGGCTGCCCCTTAAATGTATTTTAAAATCACAAAACCAATAAATTAAAAACCATTTAAATAAGCAAAAAATATAGGACTCTTAAAAAGGAGAACTAATAAACTAGAAACCATTTACACATTTGTTTGTGTGTATATGTGTATATACGCATATGTATATGTAATTTATGTATGTATATAGCATATAGAGTTAGCTATTGTATATGTGGGATGAAGACAGAGAAGTAGAAGTAGAGACAGATAGACACATATACATATATGCATACACACAGAGACAAACTAAAAAAGCCTAAGAAATTTGACAAAGCTTTAGTTAACCTGAATAAAAAGAAGAGGAAAAGAAATCAACAAAATTGCAAGCAGAAGACTCTAGCCTCAAACTAGTCCTAAATAATATATTTAGAAGTTGCATGAATTATCACTGATAAACCAGGTATTACTGCCCATGCTTGAAATGACTTCCTTCTTTACCTATTCCCCACAGAATCTTTTTATTCCATCAAGACACAATTTAAACCTAACCTTTTGCATGAAGTATTTCTTCACATTTCCCCATACCAACTTTTTGTTTTACTTTCCAAACTACTTTATTT
Source organism: Sminthopsis crassicaudata (assembly GCF_048593235.1). NCBI lineage: Eukaryota > Metazoa > Chordata > Mammalia > Dasyuromorphia > Dasyuridae > Sminthopsis > Sminthopsis crassicaudata. Next base: position 267,533,754 of record NC_133620.1, read on the forward strand.
TTATTTTGTATTTATATTTTTATTCTGCATATACTTATACACACACACACACACACACACACATACACATACCATCATTTTGGATGTAATGGAAACAGTTTAAGATTACTATTTCATTTTTTTTTAATTCTTGTAAACCTCATTTATAGGAATGTACGTAGCACATATTAGATAAAAAACAAAAACAACCTTGTTCATTGATTATAGATTGAATCAAACTCAAAGAAATAAAGAGTAATAACTTCTGTTACCAGAAAAAAAATGAGGAATGTTATTTTAGCATTTACTTGTTGCATGGAATACTGGGATAATACAATGCTACTAAGTTTATGCTTGTTATCCAGGTCTTAGGCAAGTTTGGGTAGGTCAGAATCTCTCAAAATCTCCAACCCTATTCTTTTACTTAATATGGACTGAAAGAGAGATAAAGTAAAATCAAGACAACAAGCAATTATTTTTTCAATGGTATTTTATTTTTCCAAATACATGTAGTTTTAAACATTATTTTTTTAAATGTTTTGTTCTAAATTTTCTTCCTCCCTTTCTTATCTACCTCTACCTAAAATAGCAAGCAGTCTTATATAGATTAAATATGTGTAATCCTATGTGTTTATTTTTCTGTATTTGTCATGTTGTACAAGAAAATCAAATCAAAAGGAGGAAAAGCATAAGAAAACAAAAAGTTGAAAATACTATGCTTCAATACATGTTTAGTCTGCATAGTTCTCTGTCTGATTGGCATTTTCCATCCCAAGTCTATTGTAAATGCCTTGAATTACCACATTACTGAAAAGAGCCTACTCCATCACAGATGACCATCACAAAATCTTGATGTTACTATCTACAATGTTCTCCTTATTCTGCTCATTTCCCTTAGCACCAGTTCATGTAAGCCTTCCCAAGTTTTTTTTTTTTTTTTTCTGAAATCAGTCTGCTCATCATTTCTTATAGAACAATAATATTCCATTAACATCGTATACCATAACTTAACAAGCCATTCCATAACTAGTGGGCATTCAGTTCCTTGCCACCATAAAAAGGGCTGCTACAAACATTTTTGCACATATGAGTCTTTTTACCTTTTTAATTATCTCTTTAATTAGTGAGACTGATGATCAAAAGATATGCAGTTTTATAGACCTTTGAGCATATTTCCAAATTATTCTCCAGAATAGAGTATTTCACAATTCCACCAAAAATGTATTTGTGGTCTAGTTTTCCCACATTCCCCTCCTGTTGAGGATCATGCATAAATGTGGAACCCAGAAAGCCTGTAAAGGGTTAATAGGGGACTGCACAAAAAAGGGCAGGTCCATTCTCCTAGCTCTGCAGTGGTGAATCCCAGCACACTTAAGAAGCTAAAGGAATGTTTGGTTTTCACAGAATTAAGGAGTTTCAAATCAGCCTTTAAATTATCTTACTTTAAGCTGGCAGATTTGCAGGAAAACCACATGACCCTAACAATCAGAGATATCTATTTGGTGGTCATAGTTACTGATACAGGTGCTACTTACAAAAGAATGTATGCTTTACTTTTAATAACCTTGGCTGTACTTAAAAAATAGTATATATTTTTATAGGGGATGGAATAAATCAGAGGCAGAGGCTTTTCACTGTAGCTGCCTCTCCTCTCTTAGCATCCTCTCACCTGAGATGATCTATTCTGCTGGTCAGAATTAGATCCCCGCCACCACTAAAAAGTGGCTCCCAACACCCTCCAACATTCATCGATATTTTTTCAAGTAATGTTAGCTAATCTGAGAGATGTGAATTGATATTCAGAGGAAAGCAAGCAATTATTAAGAATTTATTACATTTCAGGTACTGGAATAAGTGCTGAGATTACAAGAAGCTCACATTCTAATGGGGAAGGAAACAAATACGCAAACTGTATATAGGTAACAGTGATTACCCTGGCCCCCAGTACCTAAAGATCAGATATATACCTTTTTTACTTTCACCCTCCCCCAGGGTGTTGAAAGTTTCAAATTTCTGTCAATAGTTTAAACCTCCACTGTTTATATTTCCTATAATTTTAGGAATTCATACATAAAAGACACATTAAACTACTCAGCAGTTTATTATTTACAAAGAAATAGCTAATCCAAAAGTCTTCCAAGAAAAAAAAAAAGTACTATCCCAATATCTGGGAATATAATGCCCCCTAAATGCCTTAATCTATGGGCAGGAAAGAGACATTAAGTTTATATTTTATCTCAGTTCTTATTCACAGTCTCACTATGTTACAAGGAGAAAGCTCCCTCCACCTGTCCTCATCTTGTTTTCACTGAATTTGCTAATCGGCTGGCCATTACACTCAGACTGCAATCCTGAATCCTGATTCTAAGTCACTATGGCCAAGCTTCTAAATCTGGGAACTTTTCCATCTATGTCAAGAATCATAGAAAATAACTCAGTGTGGCTACAGGATATAAATGGAGAATAGAAGTTGCCCTTCTCCACTAATTTAAAGCATACTGTTCATGCTATGAGTGAAAAAGATCTTCACTCCTAGAGTGGCCATCTCCCAGTTCAGATTTAATGATTTAGCTCCAGCTACATGGTGGAGAAAAAGAAGTTTGTTTTTTTTTGTGTTGTTGTTGTTTTGTTTTTGTTTTGTTTTGCTTTTATTTTTTCCTATAATAGGCAATCATGGGATATCTTCTTGCTGAAACAGATTCCCATATGGGTTTCTCCATTTTGGGTGAACTGGATATATATTGAAGTCCTGTTACATGCAAAGTGATGGGAGCTTTACAGCTGGAGAAACTGGGAAAGGTCTTTTGCAGAACATAGATTTTGTGCTAGGATTTGAAGGAATCTAGTGAAACAAAAATTTGAGATAAACAGAGAAAATATTCCAGACATGTAATACAGTTATTGAAAAGGGAGAGAGATGGAAAATAAAATGTGATAAAGAGCTCAGAAACCTAAAAAAGAAACAGAAAGCACCTTTTTGAAGAGGAGATAAAATGGTAAAATCTCTTTCTGGACTCCTACCAAATGTTCTCAACTGTTTGTAAGGAATGGGAGTTTTAAAAATTCATTCTGAAAAGGGAGAAATATAGAAGGGCAAGTGCTTATACTTTTTGTTCCACTTTTAAAGTTATATTGCTTAAGAACCATCCCCCTTGTCTTCTGACCTTTTCCATTTTTGTGAAAAATGTCCTTATGTTTCTTTATTTGGTTCTGATAAAAAGCATTTAATGGTTACATCCTGTAGCTATGTCTTGACAAAAACCAGAGCAGCAGCAGTGGCGGCATCCTCATCACCATCCTCATTGCTGTCAAAAAAGGAGGACTGCCAACAGTGAGCAGCCTGTTCAGGACTCTCTTGGCATCAGCAACCATGGTGGCGACAGTTTCTTGGCTCACTCTATTTGTTCCTACATTCACCCATGTGAGCAATCCAGGCCCTGAGGGCCTACATGGAGTCTGCCTCCATTTTCACTCTTATTCATGGAGTCATGGTTGGTAAAATTCATTAAAGAAAAATTCCAAGTCATGCTAAGCCACTTTAAGAAAGATATCAATTCCCTGGCTCTGTAGGATAATAAAACGCCGTATTTAAAAGGGATTTTATTGATGATTTATTCAAATCCCCTTATTTTGCAGGAAAAATAAATATCCAATAAGGCTAAAATATATATATATATATAATATATATATATATATATATATATATATATATATATATATATATATTTTTTTTTTTTTTACCAAAAATCACCTAGTTTATTGAATAAAAGAGTCAGCATTTAGCGCAGGACACAATTCTTATATCTATACTCCCAATGATACCAAGTAGTCCAGTAGCTATAAGTAGGTGAATGTATTCAGGCAACGAAGGTTTTAATAATACTATTCTTAAAAGTTCATGGAGAGTAGTCTTTAAATTACAATGTGATTTATAACTCTAAGAGACCTTGAGAAGTCAATTTTATCAATCAAGAAAATACATATTTTATTCCAAAGGGAAGAATGATAGCACAATCAAAGAACCTGGGAAATGCAATGATAAAATCTAACAAGTGGGTGAGTAGAATTGGGCTACCTATCAGAATTTTGCAGATAAGATTGAAGCTAAAGCTTGGAGCAGATGAACAAAAATACATGTAGGAGAAAGCAGGTAAGAGAGATTGAAGAGTACTTAAGCACAATCAAAAATAATTTTCTAGGAACTTAGTTCTCTAACAAATGTCTGGAATAAATATTCCTCTCTTATTCATGTCACTTGGTATTCTCTAAGAGTGGTCCTCTTAAAACTTTAAAAGACAAGACTTGTTGGATACTAATCCATTCTGAAGGAGGTTGCATTCACTTCTAATTAGAAACCTTTACTTTCTGTGTCTTTTCAGCATGTCTTCCATTTTAGGTATATTAGGATTTCAGTCAACAGCTTTAGCACCAAGGTGGGGTTGGTTCAATTCTAAAACATTTATTAAATGTTCACAATTTGAAATCCGTTATATAGTTCCTGGTAAGAGAAAGAAAGTTAACTCACTCCAAACTATAAGGGATTGATTTCACAATACAGGAGTGAGCTCTTGGCTCATAATAAAATGTAGATCTGTTCACAGAATAATAAAGGTGAAATAATTTCAGAAAAAAAAGCACTACAACTGAAGGCATCAGGAAGGCTACAGCTAGCTTATGTTAATTGAAGTGATCTTTAAAGGAAGCTAAGAAATCTAGGTATCTAAGTGAAGAGAGAATATAGGCTAAGCATGAGAGACAGGTTGTGAAAAAACTTGCATTTTTGGTAGCATGCAGTATGTGTAAATGGAAATAATGTGAAATAAAGCTAGAGAAGGTAGGTGAGAACCTACTTTTTTTGAAAGGTTTGGAAATACTGTGAAAGATTTTAAGTATTCTTTCTCTTGTGTATTTGCCATCCTGGTTTCATCTTGTCTCTAAATCAGGCACAAGGGACCTGGCAAACTAAAGACTAGAGAACAAAACTTTGGTCTTGTTAAATATAATAAAGAACCCTCAAAGAGAGACATTTTTGCTTTTGTTTTTGCTTTTCCCCTATCTTGGATAGCAACTACAAGTGGACAAATAGCTATTCTAAGAATTTCACAAGAAAATGACCTGACGTTGACTTTGAGAAATTGCAGAGCTCTTTCAAAGACCTTTGTTTTAATATATAACTGCCAATTATGAATTGCCACAATACTCAAGGAATCATCATTGTAAGTGATCCAAAAAGTGATCAGGAAGGAAAGGATAAAAAGCAAGTGTAAATAGGGAGCAGAAAATTATTAACATTTTTGTTGATAATTATTAATAAATAAGAAACTATATAAACACCTGTCATCCAGAATGTGAGCAATAAGGAAAAGGATAAGGATCTATTACATAAAAGATTAAAAAATAACATCCATAGCTGAAGTATTGAACAGGATTCCATGGAATATTGGGAAGAAAACTCATAGCATATTGTGGAGATTGCCTACAGAGAATGTAAGGAAGGATATGAAAGAGAGTCACACCGAATGAGAAGCAAATGGGTTATGATCTTCTTTAGTGAAAGAAGTACCCATAATGATAAGATGACAGCAACATTGAAGTATCAAGTATAAGGAATTAAAAAAAAAAATGTAGTCCTTCCCTTGTGTGAGAAGAATGTCTTTCTATCACAGCTAATAGCTTCATTTAAATATAAATCTTAAGGAAGATCTTTGAGAATAACTCCATCTTGATCTTTTTGACACTATTTGCTTTGAGAAAAGAAAAGTATATCTCAAGTACCCTACTGATGTTTGCAAATTCAAGCTGGAGGCATTAACCCACAGCTCCTGTTTTAAACAGTTAGGTTACTGTTCTTTATCATTTTATCATTTATCTTTATCATTAAATTCCCATTCTTCTCTATGTAAAATTCCATTTAGCTCTGTCCTTGAAATTGCTTATGCAGTTAAATACTGTAAGATATTATAAAATCTTTGTAGAGTGCACATTGGTATAGTGATATCTATCTATTGTTCCATTTTCCAAGAGAATCAACTTCAATAAAATCAATCTATGGTTTACTCTAGCTTATTGGCAATGACTAGTGAGGGGATTCATTCAACATTGTTAAGGAATCAATTCAATCAACAAGGTTCTTAAAGCTGTTGCTTTTTTTTTTCTTTTTTAATTGTAGACTTTATACTGGTATTCATGTAATTGTTATTATATGCAATGGAAATAAATGGAATAAAGAAATCAATGACAATAAAATACATTAAAACAAAAATCTGGCCTAAAGATCCATTTATTTTACTAAGATACACAATTTGCCCAGAAGAACAAATGCATAACAATTTGAGGAGGGGAAGACATCTTCACAACCAAGCACCTCAGAAGTCTTCTCATAAAATTTGACACAAGAGCTAAGCATTGAACAAGTTAGGTCTTTTAAGAAGCAGAAGTGAGGACTTCCAGCCAAGATGGCAGCCTGGAGGCAGACAGCTGCTTGAGCTCCATGTTTTCTCTCAGGACTTACTTCATGATAAGCCTCAGAGTTAATGCTTGACCAGAAAAGAAACCCACAAATAATCATCGAGAGACAACTTCCTTGAAATTCTCCAGAGAAGGTCTGTGTTTGCTCAGGGGAGGGTCAATCAGACTGGGCTCAGACTGAGGGCAGGCAAGCCAGAGCGAGACAGGAAGCTCACACAGCTCAGACCAGAGGGGAGGGGTACGATCTCTGCCATTTCTGCAAAAAGACTTTTACCCCAGTGTGGATATTACATCTTGGCAGCAAGCCAGGAGCAGCAGAGAGGGTGTAAACACTGGAGGTGAAGATTAAAACCCCGGAAAGCTAGCATCTCTCTGAACCCGGCCACCCCCACTCCCCACCTAGAGTGACTCCGAGTTCTCAGAGCCTCAGATCACAGACTCAGCACAACCATCATTGTCCTGTTAGTGGCCAGCTGCTGCCATTCCCCCCCCCCCAGTTTATAAAGGAAGCTCATTAACACCATCCAGCCCCATCCCCCCCAAAACAGACCTATTGTTTCTATTGTCAATTTGTTTTCTTCAATTTGCTCTTACAAAATGAACAAAAAATTCAAAAGGGCTCTAACCATTGACAGCTTTTGTATGGAGAGAGAGCAGACTTCAAATACTGAGGACACTAAAAGAAGATTGTCCCCAGAGGAATCCCCTAAGGAGGATATGAGCTGCTCCTCAATACAAAAGAATCTCATAGAGGAAATCAAAAAGGCTCTCACAAGAGAGCTAGAAGAGAAATGAGAAGCTTGGCAAGAGAGCCTGGAGAAGTCATTCCACACATTTAAAGACAGAGTGGACAAAGAAAACAAATCATTGAGAAACAAAATTAGTGAATTGGAAAAGGTAAACAACTCCAAGGAAAACAGGATTAGTGAATTGGAAAAGGTAAACAACTCCAAGGAAAACAGGATTAGTGAGCTGGATAAAGAAATCAGCTCTCTAAAAAATAAAATGGATAAATTGGAAAAAAATTCCATAGAAGAAAAAAACTCACTTAAAAACACAATTGGACAATAACAAAAAGATATAAAAAAAGTGAGTGAAGAAAATACATCATTGAAAATTAGACTTGAACAAGTAGAAATGAATGACTCAAGGAGAAACCAAGAGGTAGTCAAGCAAAACCTGAGAAATGAAACAATTGAAAAGAATGTCAAGTACCTTATTAGAAAGACAACAGACCTGGAAAACAGATCCAGGAGAGACAATTTGAGAATAATCGGACTCCCTGAAAAATGTGAGGAAAAAAGAGCTTGGACACTATTTTCGAGGAAATTATCAAAGAGAACTGCCCAGACATTTTGGAAACAGAAGGTAAAATAGACATTGAAAAAAACATCAATCACATACTGAAAGGGACCCTAAAATCAAAACACCAAGAAATATAGTGGCCACGTCCAAGAACCATCAGACAAAGGAAAAGATATTGGAAGCTGCTAGAAAAAAAGCAATTCAGATATGGAGGAGCCACAATAAGGATAACTCAGGATCTAGCAGTGTCCACATTAAAAGAACAAAGGGCCTGGAACATGATATTCCAAAAGGCTAAGGAACTTGGTATTCAGCCAAGAATAACTTACCCAGCAAAAATGAGCATCGTTTTCCAGGGAAGAAGATGGACATTTAACAAAATAAATGAATTCCATCTATTCTTGATGAAAAAACCAGACCTACATAAAATGTTTGATTTTCAAATACAGAACTCAAGAGATTTCTAAAAAGGTAAAAAGAAATCTTGAGAACTATACTTCTGCCATAAAAAATATGTAAAGAATATATGTATAATTTGTCCTAGAAACTGGTGTGGAAAGGAAATTATATCATAAAAAATGTAAAGTGGTGGTACTACATCTCATGAAGAGGCAAAGGTAACCTATTATATCTGAGACAAAGAAAGGAGGGAGATGAACATAATGTGTATCAATAGACATATTCGATTTATGGTGAAACTTCTTCCATTTCATTGAAAAGTGAGAGGGAAGTAGTAAGCTAAGGGGAAGGGAATAAAGAAATTGTGAGGAAAAGGGGTAAAATAAGGGGAGGAACATTAAGGTGGGGTAGGGATACTAAAAAGGGAGGGCTGTGAAAAGCAAGTGGTGTTCACAAGTTTAATACTGGGTAGGGGGGTAAGAGGGAAGGAAAGGGGAAAAGCATAAGCAGAGGTTAATAGGATGGCAAGCAATAAAGAATTAGTCCTTCTAACCATAAATGTGAATGGGTCAAACTGCCTCATAAAGAGGAAGCAGTTAGCAGCCTGGATTAAAAGTCAGAATCCTACTATATGTTGTTTACAGGAAACACACCTGAAACAGGGTGATACATTCAAACTAAAAGTAAAAGGGTACAGCAGAATCTACTATGCTTCAGGCAAACCCAAAAAACCAGGGATAGCCATCCTCATCTCAGATCAAGCAAAAACAAAAATTAATCTAATTAAAAGAGATAAGGAAGGGCATTATATCCTGCAAAAGGGCAGCTTCAATAATGAAGCAGTATCAATATTAAACATCTATGCATCAAGTGGTGCAGCATCTAAATTCTTAAAAGAGAAATTAAGAGAGCTGCAAGAAGAAATAGACAGCAAAAGTATAATAGTGGGAGATCTCAACCTTGCATTCTCAGAATTAGATAAATCAAACCACAAAATAAATAAGAAAGAAGTCAAAGAGGTAAATAGAATATTAGAAAAATTTGATATGATAGATCTTTGGCGAAAGCTAAATGGAGACAGAAAGGAGTATACTTTCTTCTCAGCAGTTCATGGAACCTGTACAAAAATTGATCATATACTAGGGCATAAAAACCTCAAAATCAAATGCAGTAAGGCAGAAATAGTAAATGCATCCTTTTCAGACCACACTGCAATCAAAATTACATTTAATAAAAAGCCAGGGGAAAAAGATGAAAAAATAATTGGAAACTAAATAATCTTTTTTTTTTTTTTTTTGGGTGAAGGAATTAGGGAATTTTATTTATTTTTTTAATTTAATTTTTATTTTATTTTATAATTATAACTTTTTTTTTGACAGTACATATGCATGGGTAATTTTTTATAACATTATGCCTTGCACTTACTTCTGTTCAGATTTTTTCCCTTCCTCTCCCAACCCCCTCCCTCAGATGGCAGGCAGTCTTATATATGTTAAATATATTACAATATATTCTAGATACAATATATGTGTGTAGAACCAAATTTCTTGTTGCACAGGAAGAATTGGATTCAGAAGGTAAAAATAACAGTTTACACTCATTTCCCAGTGTTCCTTTTCTGGATGTAGCTGATTCTGTCCATCATTAATCAATTGGAATTGGATTAGCTCTTCTCTATTTTGAAGATATCCACTTCCATCAGAATACATCCTCATACAGTATCATTGTTGAAGTGTATAATGATCCCCTAGTTCTGCTCGTTTCACTCAGCATCAGTTGATGTAAGTCTCTCCAAGTCTCTCTGTATTTCTCCTGTTGGTCATTTCTTACAGAACAATAATATTCCATAACATTCATATACCATAATTTACCCAACCATTCTCCAATTGATGGACATCCATTCATCTTCCAGCTTCTAGCCACTATGAAAAGGGCTGCCACAAACATTTTGGCACATACAGGTCCCTTTCCCTTCTTTACTATTTCCTTGGGATATAAGCCCAGTAGTAGCACTGCTGGGTCAATGGGTATACACATTTTGATAACTTTTTGGGCATAATTCCAGATTGCTCTCCAGAATGGTTGGATTCTTTCACAACTCCACTAACAATGCATCAGTGTCCCAGTTTTCCCACAGCCCCTCCAACATTCATCATTATTTGTTCCTGTCATCTTAGCCAATCTGACAGGTGTGTAATGATATCTCAGAGTTGTCTTAATTTGCATTTCTCTGATCAATAGTGATTTGGAACACTCTTTCATATGAGTGGAAATAGTTTTAATTTCATCATCTGAAAATTGTCTGTTGATATCCTTTGACCATTTATCAATTGGAGAATGGCTTTATTTCTTATAAATTAAAGTCAAGTCTCTGTATATTTTGGAGATGAGGCCTTTATCAGAACCATTAACTGTAAAAATGTTTTCCCAATTTGTTACTTCCCTTCTAATCTTGTTTGCATTAGTTTTGTTTGTGCAGAAACTTTTTAATTTGGTGTAATCGAAATGTTCTATTTTGTGATCAATAATGGTCTCTAGTTCTCCCTTGGACACAAACTCTTTCCTCCTCCACAAGTCTGAAAGGTAAACCATCCCCTGTTCCGCCAATTTATTTATGATTTCATTCTTTATGCCTAAATCTTGGACCCATTTTGATCTAATCTTAGTATGTGGTATTAAATGTGGGTTCATGCCTCGTTTCTGCCATACTAATTTCCAGTTTTCCCAGCAGTTTTTGTCAAATAATGAATTCTTATCCCAAAATTTAGGATGTTTGGGTTTGTCAAACACTAGATTGCTATTTTTATTCACTATCTTGCCCTGTGAACCTAACCTATGCCACTAATCAACTAGTCTATTTCTTAGTCAATACCAAATGGTTTTGGTGACTGTTGCTTTATAATACAGTTCTAGATCAGGTACCGATAGACCACCTTCACTTAATTTTTTTTTCATTACTTCCCTTGAAATTCTCGACCTTTTGTTGTTCCATATGAATTCTGTTGTTATTTTTTCTAGGTCATTAAAATAGTTTCTTGGAAGTCTGATTGGTATAGCACTAAATAAATAGATTAGTTTAGGGAATATTGTCATCTTAATTATATTTGCTCGGCCTATCCAAGAGCACTAAATGTCTTTCCAATTATTTAAATCTGACTTTATTTTTGTAGCAAGTGTTTTGTAATTTTGCTCATATAATTCCTGACTCTCCTTTGGTAGGTATATTCACAAATATTTTATACTATCGACCGTTATTTTGAATGGAATTACTCTTTGTATCTCTTGCTGTTGGATTGTGTTGGTAATGTATAAAAATGCTGAGGATTTATGTGGATTTATTTTGTATCCTGCGACTTTGCTAAAATTCTGAATTATTTCTAGTAACTTTTTAGCAGAGTCTTTGGGGTTCTCTAAGTATACCATCATGTCATCTGAGAAAAGCGATAATTTGATTTCCTCATTTCCTACTCTAATTCCTTGAATCTCTTTCTCAGCTCTTATTGCTGTGGCTAGAGTTTCTAGTACTATATTGAAAAGTAATGGTGATAGTGGGCAACCTTGTTTCATTCCTGATCTTACAAGGAAAGGTTCTAGTTTATCGCCATTACATATGATGTTTACTGAAGGTTTCAAATATATGCTCCTTATTATTTTAAGGAATAGTCCATTTATTCCTATACTCTCAAGCGTTTTTAGTAGGAATGGATGTTGGATTTTATCAAATGCTTTTTCTGCATCTATTGAGATGATCATATGGTTTTTATTAATTTGATTATTAATATGGTCAATTGTACTAATAGTTTTCCTAATATTAAACCAGCCCTGCATTCCTGGTATAAATCCCACTTGGTCATAGTGTATTATCCTGGGGATGATTTTCTGAAGTCTATTTGCTAATATCTTATTTAAGATTTTAGCATCAATATTCATTAAGGAAATTGGTCTATAGTTTTCTTTCTCAGTTTTCGATCTACCTGGTTTAGGTATCAGTACCATGTCTGTGTTATAGAAGGAATTTGGTAGGACTCCTTCAATCCCTATTTTTTCAAATAGTTTACAAAATCATTGGCGTTAGTTGTCCTTTAAATGTTTGGTAGAATTCACCTGTAAATCCATCTGGTCCTGGGAACTTTTTCTTAGGAAGATGGTTAATAGCTTGATCTATTTCTTTTTCTGAGATGGGACTATTTAGACTACTTACTTCTTCCTCTTTTAATCTGGGCAAGCTATATTTTTGAAGATATTCTTCCATTTCATTTAAGTTATCGAATTTATCAGCATAAAGTTGAGCAAAGTAGCTCGTAACTATTGTTCTAATTTCCACTTCATTAGTGGTGAGTTTACCCTTTTTATTTTCAAGACTAACAATTTGCTTTTTCTTTTTCCTTTTTTTTATCAGGTTTACTAAGGGTTTGCCTATTTTGTTGTTTTTTTCATAGAACCAACTCTTAGTTTTATTAATTAATTCAATAGTTTTTTTACTTTCAATTTTATTAATCTCACCTTTTATTTTTTGAATTTCAAGTTTTGTGTTTGTCTGGGGGTTTTTAATTTGTTCCTTTTCTAGCAATTTGAGTTGTAAGCCCAATTCCTTGGCCCTCTCTTTCTCTATTTTATGCAAGTAGGACTATAGAGATATAAAACTTCCCCTTATTATTGCTTTGGCTGTATCCCACACATTTTGGTATGATGTCTCATTATTGTCATTTTCTTGGGTGAAGTTATTAATTATGTCTCTGATTTGCTGTTTTACCCAATCATTATTTAGTATAAGATTATTTAGTTTCCAATTATTTTTTGGTCTGTTTTCCCCTGGCTTTTTATTAAATGTAATTTTGATTGCATTATGGTCTGAAAAGGATGCATTTACTATTTCTGCCTTACTGCATTTGATTTTGAGGTTTTTATGCCCTAGTATTTGATCAATTTTTGTATAGGTTCCATGAACTGCTGAGAAGAAGGTATATTCCTTTCTGTCTCCATTTAGCTTTCGCCAAAGATCATATCAAACTTTTCTAGTATTCTATTTACCTCTTTGACTTCTTTCTTATTTATTTTGTGGTTTGATTTATCTAATTCTGAGAGTGCAAGGTTGAGATCTCCCGCTATTATAGTTTTGCTATCTATTTCCTCTTGCAGCTCTCTTAATTTCTCTTTTAAGAATTTAGATGCTGCACCACTTGGTGCATGTATGTTTAATATTGATACTGCTTCATTATTGAAGCTGCCCTTTTGCAGGATATAATGCCCTTCCTTATCTCTTTTAATTAGATCAATTTTTGTTTTTGCTTGATCTGAGATGAGGATGGCTACTCCTGCTTTTTTGGTTTTGCCTGAAGCATAATAGATTCTGCTCTACCCTTTTACTTTTAGTTTGAATGTATCACCCTGTTTCAGGTGTGTTTCCTGTAAACAACATATAGTAGGGTTCTGACTTTTAATCCATTCTGCTAACCTCTTCCTCTTTATGAGGCAGCTTGCCCCATTCACATTTATGGTTAGAAGGACTAATTCTATATTGCTTACCATCCTATTAACCCCTGCTTATGCTTTTCCCCTTTCCTTCCCTCTTACCCCCCTACCCAGTATTAAACTTGTGAACAGCCCTCCCTTTTTAGGATCCCTCCCTCACCTTAAAGTTCCTCCCCTTATTTTACCCCTTTTCCTCACAATTTCTGTATTCCCTTCCCCTTAGTTTACTCCTTCCCTTTCACTTTTCAATGAAGTGGAAGAAGTTTCACCATAAATCGAATATGTGTATTGATACACACTATGTTCATCTCCCTCCTTTCTTTCTCTCAGATACAATAGGTTACCTTTGCCTCTTCATGAGATGTAGTACCACCACTTTACACTTTTTTATGACATAATTTCCTTTCCACCTCTAGTTTTTAAGACAAATTGTACATATGTTCTTTACATATTTTTTTTGGCAGAAGTATAGTTCTCAAGATTTCTTTTTACCTTTTTAGAAATCTCTTGAGTTCTATATTTGAAAATCAAACCTTTTATGTAGGTCTGGTTTTTTCATCAAAAATAGATGGAATTCATTTATTTTGTTAAATGTCCATCTTCTTCCCTGGAAAACGATGCTCATTCTTGCTGGGTAAGTTATTCTTGGCTGAATACCAAGTTCCTTAGCCTTTTGGAATATCATGTTCCAGGCCCTTCGTTCTTTTAATGTGGACACTGCTAGATCCTGGGTTATCCTTATTGTGGATCCTCCATATCTGAATTGCTTTTTTCCAGCACCTTCCAATATCTTTTCCTTTGTCTGATGGTTCTTGGACGTGGCCACTATATTTCTTGGTGTTTTGATTTTAGGGTCCCTTTCAGTAGGTGATCGATGAATTTTTTCAATGTCTATTTTACCCTCTGTTTCCAGAACGTCTAGGCAGTTCTCTTTGATAATTTCCTCGAAAATAGTGTCCAAGCTCTTTTTTTCCTCACATTTTTCAGGGAGTCCGATTATTCTCAAATTGTCTCTCCTGGATCTGTTTTCCAGGTCTGTTGTCTTTCTAATAAGGTACTTGACATTCTTTTCAATTGTTTCATTTCTCTGGTTTTGCTTGACTACCTCTTGGTTTCTCCTTGAGTCATTCATTTCTACTTGTTCAAGTCTAATTTTCAATACTGTACTTTCTTCATTCATTTTTTTTATATCTCTTTGTAATTGTCCAATTGAGTTTTTATCTTCTTTGGAATTTTTTTCCATTTTATCCATTTTATTTTTTAGAGAACTGTTTTCTTTTTCCAGCTCACTAATCCTGTTTTCCTTGGAGTTGTTTACCTTTTCCAGCTCACTAATCTTGTTTCTCAATGTTTTGATTTCTTTATCCACTCTGTCTTTGAATGCGTGGGATGACTTCTCCAGGCCCTCTTGCCAAGCTTCCCTTTCCTTTTCCCATTTCTCTTCCAGCTCTCTTGTGAGAGCCTTTTTGATTTCCTCTATGAGTTTCTTTTGTATTGAGGAGCAGCTCATATCCCCCTTAAGGGATTCCTCTGGGGACAGTCTGTTTTTAGTCTCCTCAGTGTTTGAAGTCTGCTCTCTCTCCATACAAAAGCTGTCAATGGTTAGAGCCCTTTTGAATTTTTTGTTCATTTTGTCAGAGTAGGAATCAAAGAAAACAAATTGACAAGAGAAACAATAGGTCTGTTTTTGGGGGGATGGGGCTGGATGGTATTAATGGGCTTCCTCTACAGACTGGGGGTAGGGCAGCAGAGAGCCACTAACAGAACAGCAATGACTGTACTGAGTCTGTGCTCTGAGGCTCTGAGAACTCGCTGAGTCAGTCCAGGTGGGGGTTGGGGGTGGCCGGGTTCTGAGAGACTCTGGCTTTCTGGGGTTTTAATCTTCACCTCCAGTGTTTACACCCTCTCCACTGATCCTAGCTTGCTGCCAAGACAGAGTATCCACACTGGGGAAAAAGTCTTTTTGTAGAAATGGCAGAGATTGTACCCCTCCCCCTCTGGTCTGAGCTGTGTGAGCTGCCTGTCTCGCACTGGCTTGCCTGCCCAGTCTGCGCCCATTCTGATTGACCCTCCCCCGAGCAAACACAGACCTTTTCTGGCAACTTTCAAGGATGTCTTCTCTTGGTGATTATTTGTGGATTTCTTTCTGGGTCAAGCATTAAGTCTGAGGCTTGTCATGAAGTAAGTTCTGAGAGAAAATGAGGAACTCAAGCAGCTGTCTGCCTCCATGCTGCCATCTTGGCCGGAAGTGGAAATTCTAAATAATCTTATATTAAAGAATGATTTGGTAAAACAGCAAATCATAGACATAATAACTTCACCCAAGAAAATGACAATAATGAGACATCATACCAAAATGTGTGGGATACAGCCAAAGCAGTAATAAGGGGAAGTTTTATATCTCTATAGTCCTACTTGCATAAAATAGAGAAAGAGAGGGCCAAGGAATTGGGCTTACAACTCAAATTGCTAGAAAAGGAACAAATTAAAATCCCCCAGACAAACAAAAAACTTGAAATTCAAAAAATAAAAGGTGAGATTAATAAAATTGAAAATAAAATAAAAAAAACTATTGAATTAATTAATAAAATAAGAGTTGGTTCTATGAAAAAACCAACAAAATAGATAAAACCTTAGTAAACCTGATTAAAAAAAGGAAAGAGAAAAAGCAAATTGTTAGTCTTGAAAATGAAAAGGGTGAACTCACCACTAATGAAGAGGAAATAAGAACAATAGTTAGGAGCTACTTTGCTCAGCTTTATGCCAATAAATTTGATAGCTTAAATGAAATGGAAGAATACCTTCAAAAATATAGCTTGCCCAGATTAGTAAAGGAAGAAGTAAGTAGTCTAAATAGTCCCATCTCAGAAAAAGAAATGGAACAAACTATTAACCAACTCTCTAAGAAAAAATCCCCAGCACCAGATGGATTTACATGTGAATTCTATGAAACATTTAAAGAACAACTAACTCTAATACTATATAAACTATTTGAAAAAATAGGAATTGAAGGAGTCCTACCAAATTCCTTCTATGACACAGACATGGTACTGATACCTAAACCAGGTAGATCGAAAACTGAGAATGAAAACTATAAACCAATTTCCTTAATGAATATTGATGCTAAAATCTTAAATAAGATATTAGCAAATAGACTTCAGAAAATCATCCCCAGGATAATACACTATGACCAAGTGGGATTTATACCAGGAATGTAGGGCTGGTTTAATATTAGGAAAACTATTAGTATAATTGACCATATTAATAATCAAATTAATAAAAACCATATGATCATTTCAACAGTTGCAGAAAAAGTATTTGATAAAATCCAACATCCATTCCTACTAAAAACGCTTGAGAGTATAGGAATAAATGGACTATTCCTTAAAAGAATAATGAGCATATATTTAAAACCTTCAGTAAACATCATATGTAATGGCGATAAACTAGAACCTTTCCCTGTAAGATCAGGAGTGAAAAAAGGTTGCCCACTATCACCATTACTTTTCAATATAGTACTAGAAACGCTAGCCTCGGCAATAAGAGCCAAGAAAGAGATTCAAGGAATTAGAGTAGGAAATGAGAAATCAAACTATCACTCTTTGCAGATGACATGATGGTATACTTAGAGAACCCCAAAGACTCTGCTAAAAAGCTATTAGAAATAATTCAGAATTTTAGCAAAGTTGCAGGATACAAAATAAATTCACATAAATCCTCAGCATTTTTATACATTACCAACACAATCCAACAGCAAGTGATACAAAGAGAAATTCCATTCAAAATAACGGTCGATAGTATAAAATATTTGGGAATATATCTACCAAAGGAAAGTCATGAATTATATGAGCAAAATTACAAAATACTTGCCACAAAAATAAAGTCAGATTTAAATAATTGGAAAGACATTCAGTGCTCTTGGATAGGCCGAGCAAATATAATTAAGATGACAATACTCCCTAAACTAATTATTTATTTAGTGCTATACCAATCAGACTCCCAAGAAACTATTTTAATGACCTAGAAAAAATAACAACAGAATTCATATGGAACAACAAAAGGTCGAGAATTTCAAGGGAAGTAATGAAAAAAAAAAATTAAATGAAGGTGATCTAGCTGTACCTGATCTAGAACTATATTATAAAGCAACAGTCACCAAAACCATTTGGTATTGGCTAAGAAATAGACTAGTTGATCAGTGGCATAGGTTACGTTCACAGGGCAAGATAGTGAATAAACATAGCAATCTAGTGTTTGACAAACTCAAAGATCCCAAATTTTGGGATAAGAATTTATTATTTGACAAAAACTGCTGGGAAAACTGGAAATTAGTATGGCAGAAACGAGGCATGGACCCACATTTAACACCACATACTAAGATTAGATCAAAATGGGTCCAAGATTTAGGCATAAAGAACGAAATCATAAGTAAATTGGAGGAACATGGGATGGTTTACCTCTCGGATGATCAGTATGCCTTAGGGTGTCACTGAAAGAATGAATTGTGTTTCAATAAAATTAAGTGATTAATTTGGATTTGGATGATTCTACCATCTTATTTGACCTCAAGCAAATTATTTAACCATTCTGGATCATAAGCTCTTCCAGTCAAAAATGATAGAGTTGGACCAAATGATCCCAAGGATCTCATGTCTGAAAATCAATGATCCTAAGCTTATAGGCCTTTATTACACTTATATTCTGATGCTTTTTCATGGCATGGTTCTCACAGGCTTTTACCAACAGTTTCGATCTAAGTTATGACCTTATTGGTTAAGAAGACCTAGAATCTTCAATCATATTATTTTGTAAGACTTGCAGTACTACTGAGCAATACAATTTTGTTGATCCTATCTTATAAATTGTATTCTTTATTATTGTTCTGTAAAAAATGGCTAACAGGATGATTTCAGAAAGGCCTGGAGAGACTTACATGAACTGTTGCTGAGTGAAATGAGCAGGACCAGGAGATCATTATATACTTCAACAACAATACTATATGATGATCAATTCTGATGGATGTGGCCATCTTCAACAATGAGATGAACCAAATCAGTTCCAATAGAGCAGTAATGAACTGAACCAGCTACACAGAGTGAAAAAACTCTGGGAGATGACTATGAACCACTACATAGAATTCCCAATCCCTCTATTTTTGTCTGCCTGCATTTTTTATTTCATTCACAGGCTAAGTGTACACTATTTCAAAGTCTGATTCCTTTTGTACAGCAAAACAACTATTTGCACATGTATACATATATTGTATTTCATTTATACTTTAACATATTTAACATATATTGGTCAATCTGCCATCTGGGAGGGGGGTAAGGAGGAGAAAAATTAGAACAAAAGGTTTGGCAATTGTCAATATTGTAAAATTACCCATGCATATATCTGGTAAATAAAAACTATTTTAAAAAATAAGTTATATTCTTTAAGTCTAAAAAGTAGCTTCTCTTATCAGAGCAGATTATTATCACATAGTAATAAATTTTTATCCATTTACATATCTATCATCTATTATCATGCAAGTATGACAACTAAAGCAGGAGATCTTCTGCTCAGGGTAAGCCTAAGCTTTGGGAACCCTGGTTGCTTCTCTTTCTGCATATTCCTTTCCTTGATTACAGGTAAATTGTTAAAAATTTTTATTTTGATGTGTACTTGTGGGTCTTACATTTTGTAAGAAGTTTATTTTTGTCTAAAAGAAGTTACTATATTATCCAAGATCTACATTGTATATTGAATACTTATATATTGTCTCCTTGGAGAGATATTGTTGCTGTTGCAGTTTTTCAGTTGTGTCCAACTATGACGTTATTTCTAGTATTCTTCTTGTCATTTGCAAAGATATCAGAGTGGTTTACCATTTCTTTTCTAATTCCCATATGAGAAAACTGAGGAAAACAAGATTAAATGACTTGCCCAAGTTACCCAGCTGGTTATTAACTGAAATTGGATTTAGCTTAGTCTTCCTAACTTTAGGTCTAATACTCTATCCACTGTGTTACCTAGCTGCTCCCTGCTAATATCCCAAATCCAAATTGTTTATTTGTTATTGTTTCTTCACCCCCCCTGTTAAGAGAAGAGATGTTAGGACTATGGGGGAGAAGGGCAATTACTCAGAGAGAGTGAGGAAAGAGAGAAATCATTTATTTTACATAATTGTGTTTCCCAAAACATCAATCCCACTCACGCAAATGTATGGTTTGGACTTCATTGGAAGAAAGGAAACTATGTACTCCAGTCCCCTCTCTCCTTTAGAGCATCATTTCTAATTGCCACATGGTTATATTGTTTTACCTGACATAATGGAAGCCCAGTAAGTATAAGAACCCTTTCATTTTTGCCTTTTTATGTCTACTACGTAGTTCATAGTAAGTGCTTAATTCATGCTTGTAACTAATAAGTTTACTACTACTATTGAATGAAAGAAGTAGGAAGAAGATTCTCATATCTGCTGGTTTACTTTCTTATTTTACCTTAGTATGGTGCATGCTAACTTCTTAATATATCTTGTTGTTTGACTGATGTACTTTAGTGATTGTTCTCGGTGGCATAGTCATAAGGGTAGCTAGGTGATACAGTAGATAAAGTTATAGACCTGGAATTAGGACACCCTGAGTTCAAATTGGACTCAGAAACTTCCTTAGTTATATGACTCTGGGCAAGTCAAAACTTATATTTGCTTCAGTTTTTATAAAATGGGGGTAATAATAGTACCTGCCTCCCAGAGTTGTTATGAGATGAAGTATCATTGAAAAGCACTCAGCATAGTACCTGCTGTATAGTAAGTGCTATGTAAATATTTATTTTTTTCATGGATAAGCTGGGTTACTTGGAGGTAACTTTAGTAGGCTATATTTCAGGTGATATCCTAAGAATCTTTCCTTAAAGTCTATTTCTACTTGGTGTTTGGGCCTTCTCTTAGAATTTCTATTCTATAATTGGTTTAGAGTTGCTGAATGACTGCTTGTCCAAAACTCTGAAGTCTGCATCATCCTTTCTTAAGCTCCATTTTTATTTGTTTTGGACAGTTTATTGGGAATACATAGTATCCCAATTAACTAGTATGTAGAGCCCATGAATGTTAAAGTTGATGACATGGGCTGGTGCCTGAGACAGCCATTTCTGAAAGGCCATCTGATGCCTACAAGACTCACAAGGGGATTCATTAGCACCTTGCAGTCCACTATGACAGCCTTGGCAGCTCTAATTCACAGGATTGCCAAGTTTTGTTGGGAGAAGGATTGCCACTGTACAGGAGGTGCCCTCACCTCACATCTGTTACATTGTGACTATGAACTCTTCTGAGCAGAGCAACCAAGAAGACTGGTCATCTGGTTTGATTAATGTCTAGCATATCTTCTAGTATACAGCAAAAGAAGTCATTCTACTTATTTTCTTTAGGCATTTCTATAGGCATATTGTGTTTCCCTACCTGTTGTTATTTTGTCTTGATAGAATGTACATGAGCCTCGAATCTTTGGAGTGGAAAAGGATGCAATTATAATTGCAGTTTTGAAGCATTATTGTGGCCAAAAGAATAATGAACCCCCCAGCACTCAGACTGATGCTCAGATGCAAGACACATAATCCATCACTGAACCTCTTTCCAATGCCTTCCCATCTTGGTAGGACCTGATAACATATACACATTGCTGATATAGCTTTTGGGAATTCAGGGGCTCCTCCCTGCCACAGTGAAACATGGAATCGAATGTTGATAAAATAGCAAGAATTATTATTAATTTCCATATAATTTTATAAATAATAAGAATAACTTATATTAGATATCACTAAACTTGTGGATGGAAGACTTCAAAAGGTTCACATGATGATAATTCAAAGGGAAAAAAACACTCCTTTGAGTATTGTCCATGAATATTTCAAAAAACATTTTGAAGACCAAATTTCAAGCTGTTATTTCCTTTATAATCATATTATTTTTCCTTTTAGTAAAAAATAGTATTTTAGAAGACTTTCATAGGCTTCTTCACACTGTCAAAAAGCTTTCTCAAACATACACACATGGTAAGAAATCATTGGAATATTGTCATTCTCAATTTTAAACCTCATTTTGGATTACTGTTCAAGACTGAATAGGATATCAAATTCAGAACACATTATTATGTCTTATTAGTAGGCCTTTAGTGAACTTGAACTAATCATAGTTAATTCTCTATCCAAGTCTGTTTCCATGAGAGCATAAAAAAGTTGTATAAATGGCAGGGGGGATTGTTTTGTTTTATTTTTCCTCTTGTCTATAATTGGGTGCTGGATTTTGTCTTGTGAATATAGACCAGGAAAAGATGAATTTAATAATTAATCATTTAAAAATGATCTGTTTGAGGACACTAATCTATTTGCTACTGTCAAAAACATGTCTCAATTATGCCAGAAGAGATACAGCTGGCTTCCCATATACTTTGTTAATGTATTTAAATTTTCCTATGTTGAAAAAAAATCATCAATCTCAAAATAGAAAATAAATTGGTAGTTCTGAAAGTCAGATATTTTCCCAAAGGATTCAAAAGTAGCTCTATAAATGGAAAAATAGGCTTAGGATCAAGTATTGGTAAGAAGTTATATATTTTATTTTATTTTGTGTGTTTGAATGTTGAATATAAATATGAAGCTGTAAAGCATCAATTGAATTTAAAAGGTTTCTTTTGTGAAAAATTTTCAATAATTCAACTTTAGAATTATTACAAATAAACTTTTAATTCTGTAGATAATGGTAACATTTGGATTTTTTTCATTAGTAAATTCTTAATGATAACAATTAACCAAACATTTTGCATGTAGAACAGTTGATTTGTTCAACATATAAATACATATCATATTTTTAATTTTGTTTTCTGTGTTGTTCCTGTAAGTTTGTTATTAAACTATATTAAGCTAAAATAAAATAAAAATAGTTATAAAAACATACAGAAAGGTGGAAAAATGATGGACATGTGAATGTGGTTTATTTCCCAATCAAAATCTTGTGCTTTAGATTACATTTATGTTGACTGGTAAACTGGTTACAAAAGTAAATCCAATTCATTTCTATTGTACCTGCAGTAGAGAATTATCTTTACTGGGGCTTTATGTCTATTTGAAACGAGTCACACTTTGCTCTGTGAAACTCAAAACTATTTTTTTTTTACTTCATGAATATTTCTCCCATTTGTCTACATCTCCAAACTCTCTGCTATTCCTCCTCCACACTTTCCTCACAAAAAAAGGTATCATACATACCATATATTAAAGCAAATTTGGGAATAACTAATACTTCATAATCCACACATAAATCTTGGTCATATTATTCCACCAATATACCCAATAAATGCCTATTAATGAATGAAAACATACAGAAAGCTGCCAAGTAACACATGAGACAGCAAGACATAGCAAGACACACATATATCCTATAATTGTCTCATAATTCTGGAAATGTCAACTTTGGGGTTCACATTTTTTTGTCAGAAATTGACCATCGATGTTTCTTGATGGAGTTTCTGTGTTGAAAGTTGCCTCTGTTTCTAAGGTGAGTTAATCATGCTATGATTGACTATCACTACATTAGGTATGATATATTTTTTAAAAAGCCTAATTCATTTGTTGGGTGACCACTAATTCTTGGATTCTTTGCCTCTAAACTATTCCTCTTAGTTATATTTAGTCTTCAGTTGCAAATACAGTATCCATCACTTGCAATTTAGCTGATTTAACTTTCTTTCCTTTATTTTTGAGTGTTTAGACTGAAAACAAAGTATTAGCTTGACTGAGTTAACACAAAAACAAAAATTTTAAAACACAGTACTTTAAAAGGTTAGTGTGTGTATGTGTGTAAATTGAGCAACAGTAAATGGGAGGGATTCTGTTAAATAATGTGCTTGTCTAAATTTTAATGAAACAAAGGACTGATAATAGTTATGATACCAAACTTATAAAGTAAGCTGCCTTAGTAAGCTAAGGAAAACCTAGAGAATTAATTAAAATAAACAAAATATTAATTTAAGTAATGTAGAAAAATGCATTATGAATTCAATTAAGTTCCATGAAAGTCAGCAAACATTTATGAAATACATACTGTCTGCAGATTACTATGATAAGCACAGAGATACAAGGTTGGGGGGGGGAACTTAGATTATACTGAAGAGATGTACATTTTATATAAACTAATATATTTATATGTTATAGTTATATAATTACATACACATATTTATGTCATAAATATATATATATACACATATATATGATATAGACTAAAACTCTACTATTACCTTTGTTTAGTCACATTTGACTCTGGGACTCCCTAGACAATCACATGAAAGGCATTTCTATCATTTACTATCTTTAAAAATATGTCCAATGTCTTATTTGTTTCCATGACAGTATCTATCCAATTCATTCCCTGAAACTCTCTTTCTTTTTTGCCTTCTATCTTTCTCAACATCAGGGTCTTTTCCCATGAGTCCTCTATTTTCATAGCATGGGCAAAATATTTAATTTTCAGCTTTCAGTACTGGGCCTTCCAGTGAAGAATTTGAATTTATTTATGTATTGATTGATTTGCTCTCCCTACTATCCAAGAGACTCTCAATAGTTTTCTTCAGCATCACAATTCAAAAGCATTGAGTCTGCAATACTTAATTTTCTTTATAATCCAACTCTCACATCCATATATTTCTACTGAAAACTACAATGACAATAAAGAACAAACAAAAACAACATAGTTTGAACTACGCAGATCGTTGTTGGCAAGATGATGCCTCTGCTTTTTAGTATGCTGTCCAGATTTGCCATAGCTTTCCTTCCAAGGAGCAATTATCTTTTAATTTAATGGCTACAGTTGCTGTCTTCAATAATCCTCTAGCTCTTCCTCCTCTACTTCAGGATGTCATGAGACCAGTTTCTAAGATCTTAAGGTGTTTTTTATATTAAGTTTCAGTCAAGTTTTCCTCCTCTTTCATCTTCATCAACGGGTTTCTTAATTCTTTTTCACTTTCTGCCATCAGAACAGTATTGTCTCCATATCTAAGATTGTTGATATTTTTCTGGACAATTTTAATTCTGGCTTATTTTATTATCTTTAATTCATATAGACCAGTGGTCCTCATGTTGTTTTTCATTTTGGTTCTCTATGGTTTTAGAGGCGAAGAGGTAGCTGGTTACTAATGAAGAAGTTGTTCTCAAAATGTCCAACTCCTCTAATTGTGAATTTGATCTACCATGCCCTCATTTCAGATTGCTCCACTCTCATGCTCTCTCACTCTATCCTTAAATCTCTTTTCATCAACTGCATTCTTCCATAAGAAATAAAAATATATAATTTGCCCTCAAAACAACAGCAGTAGTAACAATATATAACAATCCTTCACTAGAATCAAACTTCCCTTATAACAACTGTCATATCTCCTTCCTTTCTTAACTATCTACTCTTAAGGTCTCCACTTCCTCAATTCCAGTTCTTTTTGAGACCAACTTAATTATATCACTTTGATCTCATCATTCAAATGGGTCCATTTTCTGAGTTATGTAGAAGATCAAATGAAGTAAGTAATATATGTATTGTGCTTTTCAAAATGTAAAATATTATACAGAAGCGTTTGGGAGGGAAGGTAATTATTTCTCTTTTGGACATGATGCATTTGAATTATTCATGTGAATCAAATTTAAAATACTTAATTTACATTTATTTGTGTGGTATAAGAACTCATTTTAGAGTTCATACCTATATATATATATATATATATATATATATATATATATATATGTGTGTGTGTGTGTGTGTGTGTGTGTGTGTATGTATACAATAACTCAGCAAAAGAACCCAATTTAGTCAATTTAGCAATATTCAGAGTCTCATCACATGTCATCATAGTCAATCACATGAAGGCAATTTTCATTCCCAAAAACTCATTAATTATATCTGCTAAAATATGGAAGGATTATGTACTGTGTTAATAGAACTATCCATATTAATGGAATAATGGATTATTTGTAATATTAAAGCATAAATCAGAAAAAAGGAATGAATATTATATTACAGTGAAAAAAGTTTTGGATTTGAAGTCTAAGGATTTAGTTCAAATTCAAACTTTTTCATGTACTTAATGTGAATGTAAACTCTTTGGACATGAATTTCCTTATCCTTACATCAAGGATTTGGGTCAAATACAACTGAGGACTCTTCTAGCTCTAAATAAATGATTTTCTTACCCCAATACATTGAATAAAGCTGGATCTGTCACTTATTTCCTCTTTGACTTTAGACAGGACACTTAAATTCTCTAAGTTTATTTTTCCTTATCTATTAAAAAGAGGGAATCTTTAGACCTTTCAGTTCTAAATCTATGTTCTTCTTCTGGGGGGATATCTGTATAATAGATGTGCCTTATCTATCTATAAAACCTTCAAGGTTGGAGCATATTCCAGTTGTCTTAACACAAAGCATTAAAACATGCTGTCATTTAGAATGAAGCCTGATGGCCTGATGCTATACTAGTCTTTAGAGTAGGTATTTCAGGGTCGCTAATGTTCTTTTATTTACACTTCCTGCTACTACCTACAATTTCAGCTGTCCATGCCATTTTGCCATCTGCTCCACACCCCCTTGGTAACAGCTGTTGTTCCTGCTTTGGCACCATCTGCAGGGCTCTCTAGATGGTCTCTCTTTGCACGCCATCTGCACAACTCCTTGTCATTGTAAAATAACAACATATTTCACCCTCTCCTATTAAATGAAGGAATCCTTTAAGTCTTTCTTCTTTTAGTTTTAGGGAAATCCTTTGTGGCAACATCTATAGAATGGGTTTAAAGATTCTCCCTTTTCTAATCTGCCCAATTAAAGTAACTATTGCCACTTTGGGGTGATTTTTATGACTATTCCAAGACTCCAAGGAAAACCCTTCTTCTTTATCACACTAGTGCTTCACAAATTCATTCCTGATTAAAACCAATATAATATTTTAAACTTTTCAGAGCACAGTATGTATGTGTGTGTGTGATTTGACTCTCATAAACATCCTATGAAGTAGGTAATATTATTATTACTATTTTTTTAGAAATTAAAAAATAAAACAGTGATGAGTTACATGACTTGCTCAGAGTTACACAGCTAATAAGTTTCCAGGGCAGAATTCAAATCTACTTTTTTTTTTTCCTGCTGTCAATATAACACCCCATCTTTATGTCAACATTTTTATAGGAGAGAAAATTGAGGCAGAGATGTCAAATGACTTGTCTAGGTTCACACAGTCAATAATATTTTGTCAGGATTTGAGTTCAAGTCTTTCTGACTCAATTTCCAGTTCTCCAAGTAGACTCTCCATAGCCAACAATATATAATTATATATATTTTACAATTTGAACAGTTTTACAAAAAGTTCCAAATGATCATGTTCACAGGAAAATTCATTCAGAGGCCAATAATTTGGAATTTGTAGTAACTGAGAAGTTGGAATCTGCCTCTGGAAAAGGATTTACTGGAAAATATTACAATGTGATAAAGGAAAGAGGGGAAACGTTTAAGAGAATAAACAATCTTAAAGACTTTAGCAGAAGATCAGAGCATCACTGAATGAAGGTCTAGAATTAATTTTACTCCTCATTAACTACAACTTCTTCATTTTAAGATAAGGAAAGAGAGGTTGAATATGATACCCAATGTTTTGGGACCCAAGTGGCTGATGCTAATTATAAGTTAGTTATTTATAGAGTATATATGATAGTGATTTAATTTATAAGAAAGTTATATAAGTTAATTTATGCTATCATAAGTTAGTTATGCATAAAAAGTAGAGTCATAAAAAGGGAAGGAGAATAGTGTTTTCATTCTAGGATCACATTCAGAAAGCCTTGCTAGAATTTGTAGTCTTTCAGGAATGTAGAAACAAGAGGATTGGGCCTTCAGTTAGTAAGAATAATTAGATAAAATGATTATCAGATAGCAGAGTCTGGTAGGTTTCTGCACTATTGCTTCTGCAAAACTTCAAGAAGGAGAGATTGTGGAATAAAGGCAGGAACTCACCTGAGTTCTCCCCCAAATCCTTACAAATATCCTTAATAACTAAACAAAAATTAGAATTTCTGAAGGGATAGAGTCAAGCCATTTTCCAACCAAAGGCAATTAAGATCAGCAGAAAGGCCTATTGCACTAGGGAGCGACTGAAGTGCAGTCCCAATGCAGACCAAGTGAAAACAGCTTTGGTCTCAGCAAACCAATATGGGCCTTGGAGGCTTCTGAATCAGCAGCCACCTTGGTAGTTTGCAAGTTTCTCAACCCATAGACACAAAAGACAACTTAGAATGTTGACAGGAAAAACTTCTCACTAGTGTGAGAACACAAAGTAAAAACAGCAAATCATGACTAGGCCTTAGGATCCACTGAATCAGCAGGGACAAAGGCAAGAAACAGGTAGCAGCAGCAGTGGTGGTGACAACAACAGCAGTAGTGGAAGCAGCTTTCAGAGGTCTCAGCCTACATATACTGGGGAGGAGGGAGGAGGTAGTAAGCATTTGGTCAGAAAGAAGTCTCTTTAATCGCACTAAGGAAGGACTCTGTTATTTTGCCCATACTCAGATGGTAATGTAGTCCTGGCTCACAGTGTTAAGGCAAGGGAGAGCACTAGCACACTAGAACAACCAGGATGCTATTATTAGGATGGATCAGGGACCCTCCTCATAGTTTCAATGCAGGGGAAGTCTCTGTTCACTCAAGGAGCAGAATAGTAAAAACATTTCTCCTTGGATTTCATCACTTTGGATGAATAGAAAATTTACAGGCTCCCTAGAAAGATTTCTGAAAACCGCTGCACAAAATTCTTGAAGTTTGGGATACTGTACCCTTTACCCTGAAAGTAGAAGCCTATTTTAATAAAGAGTTAAAAGCCAAGTAATAGGTTGAGAAATGAACTAAGAAAAGAAAACAATATTCTGATCATAGAAAGTTTCTATGATGACAAAAAAGGTCAAAACACAAATCCAAAGAAAATAATAAAACCAAAGATTCTGTAACCAAAGTCTTCAAGAAAAATAAGAATTTGTATCAGCCCATGGAAGAGCTCAAAGAGGATTTTGAAAGTGAACTAAAAGGAAAAACTGGAAAGAGAATAAAAAAGTATAAAAATCTAATGAGGAGAAGTATGCAAAACAAAAAGCAAAACTGGCCAAATGGAAAAGGAGATACAAAAGTTTACTAAGGAAAATAATTCTTTAAAAATTAGATTTGAACAAATGAAATCAAAACACACAAAACAAATTCAAAAGAATGAAAAAAAATTGAAAACAATGTGAAATACTTCATTAGAAAATAGATACAGGAGAGATGATTTTAAAATTATGAGTCCACCTGAAAGTCATAATCAATAAAAAAAGGCCTATATCCTATCTTGCAAGGAATTTTCAACTAAAATTGTTGTGATATTCTGGTAAAATAGAAATTAAAAGAATCTACCTTATTGGTAATGGAGAGAAGCCGGACACAATGCCAATAAGATCAAGGATGAAATAAGTACAGTCATTATAACTACTATTACAAAATTGTACTGGAAATGTTGGCTTTAGCAATAAGAGAAGAATTAAAGGAATTAGAATAAGCAATGAGGAGATAAAACCATCACTCTTTCCAGATGATATGATGATATACTCAGAGAATCTTAGAAAAGCAATCAAAAACCTACTTGAACAATTAGCAGCTTTAGCAAAGTTGCAGAATATAAAATAAATCCACATAAGTTATAAGCATTTCTATATATTACTGACAAAGCCCAGCAGCAAGAGATAGAAAGAGAATTTTCATTTAAAATAAGTGATAGACAAAATAAAATATTTTGGATATCTACCTGGCCTAACACAATCAGGAACTATATGAAAAAATACAAAATACTTCTTGAACAAATGAAGTCATATTTAAACAATGGGAAAAATATCAATGGATCATAGGTAGCCCTAGCTAATATAATACAGATGACAATTCTTCCTAAATTGGTCTACTTGTTCAGTGCCATACCAATTAAACCACCAAAAAATTAATTTATAGAGCTAGAAATATAACAAAATTAATCTGAAAGAACAAAAGAGCAAGAATAACAAGGAAATTAATCAAAAAAAATTACAAAGGATGGTAGCCTTGCAGAACCAGACCTAAAACTATATTACAAAGCAGCAGTCATCAAAACCATTTGGTAGCAGCTAAGAAATAGTATGGTGGATTAGTAAAATGGGCTAGATACATGTGACATAATAATCAATTACTATAGTAATCTAATATTTGATAAACCCCCAAATTCCAACTTCTTGCATAAGAACTCACCATTTGACAGAATAGCTAGGAAAACTGGAAAACAATATAGCAAAAACACACCATAGACTACAGCTTACACGCCATACCAAAATAAGGTCAGAATGGGCACATAATTTGGGTGTAAAAGGTAATACTATACACAAATTAGGAGAGCAAGGGATAATTTAAGAAAATAATGCAAGTATCCAGAAAGAAACAATTCAAATATAAAGCCACAATCAGGATAACATAAGATTTAGCAGCTTCTATGGTAAAGAACCAAAAGGTTTGAAATTTGATATTCCATATTATTGTTCTGTAAGAAATGACCAACAGGATGAATACAGATGCTGAGTGAAACGAGCAGAACTAGGAGATCATTATACACTTCAACAATGATATTGTATGAGGATGTATTTTGATGGAAGTGGATATCTTCAACATAGAGAAGAGCTAATCCAATTCCAATTGATCAATGATGGACAGAATCAGCTACACTAGAAAAGGAGCATTGGGAAATGATTGTAAACTGTGAGCATTTTTTTGTTTTTCTTCCCAGATTATTTTTACCTTCCAAATACAATTCTTCCTTTTCAACAACAACAACAAAATTCGGTTCTGCACATATATATTGTACTTAGGATATATTATAAGATATTTAATATGTATGGGAATGCCTGCCATCTAGGGGAGGGGGTGGAGGGAAGGAGGGGAAAAATTTGGAACATAAGGGAGTACAAGGGATAATGTTGTAAATAAAAATTACCTATGCATATGTACTGTCAAAAAAAAGTTATAATTAGAAAATTAATTTTAAAAATTAAATAAATTAATATATACTTTCCCTCAAAAAAAAAAAAAAAAGAAAGAAAAGAAATGAAATAATAAATTTTGAGAAAGCAATAGGATTATATGATTGGCTTCCAAATTTACTTATCATGGAAATTCAGGCTTTGAGTATGTTAAGTAATAGGTTCGCAAAATTAAATATGCTTTTATACATAAATTAAAGAATGGTAAAGAAAGTGAAATTCTTTTCTTATTATTAAAGCATTTGTATAAAACTTAAAAAAATTGATATTCCAGAGAACAAAGGAGGTAGGATTACATCCTAGAATCACCTATTGAGCAAAACTGAGTATAATCTTTCAGTGAAAGAGGTGGATATTCTAAGAAATAGAGGACTTTCAAGTACTTGGGATGAAAAGACCAGAGCTGAAAAGAAAAATCTGAATTTCAAATAAATACCTCAGTTGAAACATAAGAAGATATCAAAAAAGGGAATTCATAAAGAATTTAATAAAGTTAATCTATTTATATTCCTACATGGGAAGATGATACATGTAATTCAAAAGCACTTCTCATTATTAGAACAGCTAGAATGAATATATCTAGGCAGAGAGAACAGATGTGAGTCACATATATAAAATAAAATTAAAGGGTAAGAAAGAAATGTCATAGGAGAAAGGGAAATGAAGAGTATAATGGCATAAATTATCTTCCATAAAAGGCAAGAAAAAAAATAAATTTTTACAGAAGAAGGGAAAAGGGAGAATGAAGGTGGAGTACATATACCATACTCATATCAGAATTGGCTCAATGAGGAAATAACATACGCACTCAGTATAGGTATAGAAATTTATGTTACTTCAAAAAAAAGTAGGAGGGAAAGGGAATAGAAAAAGAGGGAGGGTCATAGAATAAGGGCATATTGGGGAGGGAGTGGTCAGAAGCAAAACTTTTGAGGAGGGACAGGGTAAAAGAGAGAGAGAGAGAGAGTAATATGCAATAAGCAGTAGCAATTATGAAAATAACTTTTTAAATAAATTTATCTGATCAGAGTTTCATTTCTCACACATATAGGGAATTGAGTCAAATACATATTTTAAGAAGAGCTATTTCCCAATCGATAAAATTATGGAAACATATAAATAATTTTGGCATGAACTAAAAAAAAAAACTATAGATATGTGAAAAAATGCTCTGTTACTATTGATTAGAGAAATTAAAAAATAATAATAATAGCTTTTTATTTTCCAAAAACATGCCAAACAGTTTTTAACATTCAGCCTTGCAAAACCTTGTGTTCCAATTTTTCTTCCTGCTTTCCTTCCTTCCCCATTTCCTGAGCAGCAAGTAATTCATATAGATTAAACATGTGCAATTCGAAACATATTTCCACATTTATCATGCTGCACAAGAAAAGTGAGATCAAAGGGAAAAGAAAAGAGAAAAACAAACAAACCACAAAAAGGTTAAAACATACTATAAACCACAATCAGTCTTAATAGTCTTTTCTCTGGATGCAGATTTTTTTTTCATCTATTTGAATTGTCTTGAATCATCTCATTGTTGAAAAGAGACCAGTCTATTACTGATTATCACCTAATTTTGTTGTTGCTGTATATAATGAACTCTTTGTTCTGCTCACTTCACTTAGCATCAGTCTTTCAGCTTTTCTGAAATCAGCTTGTTCATCATTTCTCACAGAACATTAACATTCCACTACATTCTTATATCATAACTTATTCAGCCATCCCCCAACTAATAGGCATACACTCAGTTTCTAGTTCCTTGCCACTACATAAAAGACTGCTATAAACATTTTTGCACATGTGAGCTCTTTCCCCTTTTTTATGATCTCTTTGGGATAGAGACTTAATAGAAACATTGATGGATCAAACACACTTTGATAGCCTTTTGGGAATAGTTCCAAATTTCTCTTGAGAATATTTGGATGAATTCACAACTCCACCAATAATATATGAGGGTCCCAGTTTTCAAACATCCCCTCCAACAATTGTCATTATATTTTTTCTATTATCTTAGACAATCTGAGAGGGATGAAGTGATACATCAGAGTTGTTTCATTTGCATTTCTCTAACCAATAATTATCTAGAGCATTTAACTAGAAATGACTTTAATTTCTTTATCTGAGAATTATCTGTTCATATCTTTTGACTATCAATTGGAAATAGCTTGTAGTCTAATAAATTTTAGTCAATTCTTTATTTTAGAAGTGAGGCTTAAAGAAAAATTGAATGTAACTTTTTTCTCAGTTTTCTGCTTCCTTTTTAATCTTGGCTGCATTAATTTTGTTTGTGTAAAACCCTTTTAAAATTTAATATAATCAAATTATCCACTTTGTATTTCATACTGTTCTCTAGTTCTTCTTTGGCCATAAATTCCTTCCTTCTCCAAACATCTGATGAGTAAATTATCCCTTTTTCTCCTAATTTGCTTATAGTATCACCCTTTATGTTTAAATCATGAACCCCTCTTGACTTTATCCTGGCATAGGATATTAGATGTTGGCCAATAGCTAGTTTCTGTCGCACCATTTTCCAATTTTCCAAGCAATTTTTGTCAAATGGCAAGTTGTCTTTTCAGAAGCTGGAAATTTATCAAATACTAGATTACCATAGTCATTGACTCGTGTCTTGTGAACCTAGCCTATTTCATTGATCAACTATTTTATGTCTTAGCTAGTACCAAATGGTTTTGATAATCACTGCTTCATAATATTGTTTTAAGTCTGGTTTCTCTTGGAATTCTCATGGAATCCTTGACCTTTTGTTCTTCCAGATGAATTTTGTTGTTATTTTTTCAAGCTTTATAAAGTAATTTCTTGGCAGTTTGATTGGTATGGTACTGAATAAGTAGATTTATTTAGATAGAATTGTCATTTATTTTATATATAAGTTTGGCTTACCCATGAGCACTTGATATTCTTCCAATTATTTAAATCTAAGTTTACTCGTGTGAAAAGTGTTTTTTAATTGTATTCATATAGTTCCTGATTTTGTTTTGCAAGTAGATTTCAAAATATTTTATATTATCTACAGTTAATTTAAATGGTATTTCTCTTTGTGTCTCTTGCTTTTTTTGGACTTTGTTGGTAAAATATAGAAATACTATTGATTTAGATGAGTTTATTTTATATCCTGAAACATTGTAAAGTTATTGTTTTTAGTTATTTTTAGTTTATTCTGTGGGATTCTCTGAAGTATATCATCATATGTGCAAAGAATGATAATTTTCTTTCCTCATTACCTACTCTAATTCCTTCAATTTCTTTTTCTTCTTTTATTGATAAAGATAACATTTCTAGTACAATATTGAATAATACTAGTGATAGTGGACAATTTTGTTTCCCCCCGATCTTATTGGTAATGCTTCTAGTTTGTCCCCATTACATATAATTCTTGCTGATAGTTTTAGATAAGTGTTACTTATTATTGTAAGGAAAATTCAATTTATTTTTATGCTTTCTAGTATTTTTAATAGTAATGGATGTTGCATTTCATCAAAAACTTTTTCATATGATTTCTGTTAGTTTGGTTATTGATACAGTCAATTATGCTAATAGTTTTTCTGATATTAAATCAGCCTTGCATTCCTGGCATAAATTCTATTTGGTCATAGTGTATTCTCCTATCCTGGTGATAAGTTGCTGTGATCTTTTTGCTAATATTTTATTTTTAAAATTTGCCTCAATATGTATTAGGGAAATTGGTCTATAATTTTCTTTCTCTGTTTTGGCTATACCTGGGGTTGAAATATCAGCACCATATATCTGTGTCATAAAAGGAATTTGGTAGGACTCCTTATTCCCCTAATTTTTTTTTTCAAATAGCTTGTATAGTATTGTATAGAGGACTACAGATATTGGGAAACTGAGAAAAATATACTTGAAGCAAAGATACTTACAGCAAGGTGTTAACTCAGTGTGATTGATGAGATAATGCATCTCTAATTTACATATACTTAATACTTAGTGTGATATAATGGTTCTGCAGTTGACATATGCTCAGTGTGCTATAGCGATGTAATTGTACTGAGGTATATGAGGGCTGAGGGGATTTGAAATAAGCAGACTCCAGAGAGACTCCAGTGCTGGAGCTCAATTTCAGACTCTAGACTCCAGACAGATCCTCAAGTGTTGGAATTCCAGGAGCTGTTGGAATACATGGGAGCCATCTAACAGTGGCTCCTGGAGATCCAACCCAGGCTTGCAGAATGGATAACCTCTTGTGAGAGAATGATACAAGGAGACTAAGAGGAAGTTGCTGTTCTCTAACCTCTCTGACTGAGAGGCCGTTGTATTGTCTGACCTCTCTCCTCTTCCCTCTGCCTCCAGTTTATCTCATTCCCTGTCCACAACACCTGTGTCAGCAAAGGCTGCCTTGCAACTCCTTCAGATGTTATGATTCACAGCTATAGAGACTCTCAGAGAATTGATCTATCCCTTGATACTCAAGAAAGCTAGCCCAGACATTACAGTATGGAAATTAATTGTTCCTTAAATGTTTGGCTCTTCTATATCCATTTGGACCTGGAGAGTTTTTTGTTTGTTTTTTTTTTTGTTTGTTTTGTTTTGTTTTGTTTTGTTTTGTTTTGTTTTGTTTTGTTTTAAGGAAGTTAAGGGTTTGTTCAACTTCTTTTTCCAAGATAGAACTATTATTCCTCTGTTAATCTGGGCATTTTTTTGTAAAGAATTCATCCATTTCACTAAGGTTATCAGATTAATTAGCATAAAATTGGTCAAAATAGCTCCTAATTATTACTTCAATTTCCTCTTCATTGGTGGTAAGTTTACCCTTTTCATCTTTGATATTGGCAATTTGGCTTTCTTCTTTCCTTTTTCTAATCAAATTAATCAAGGATTTATCTATTTTGTTGTGTTTTGTCATGAAACCAGCTCTTAGTTTTGTTTATTAGTACAATAGTTTTTGTTTTTGTTTTTGTTTTTTTTCAACTTTTTCAATCTCTTATTTTCAGAATTTCTACTTTGGCATTTAATTGTGTTTTTTTTTATTTGTTTTATTTTCTAGCTATTTTAGTTTCATGACCAATCCATTGATCTTCTCTTTCTCTATTTTATTCATGTAAAAATTCACAGATATAAAATTTCCCCTAAAAACTGCTTTGGTTGGATCCCATCAATTGCAGTATGTTGTTGCATTATTGCCATTCTCTTAGATGAAATTATTGAGAGTTCCAGGGTGTGTTGTTTTGCCCATTCATTCTTTGAGATTAGATTATTTAGTTTCCAAATAATTATTGATCTATTTTTCAATGGCCCCTTATTACATATAATTTTTTATTGAATCATGATCTGAAAAGGATGCATTTGCTATTTCTGTCTTTTTGCTTTTGATTGTGATGTTTTTAATGCCATAATACATGGTCAATTTTTGTGTGGATTAATATGTCATTGAAAAAAAGTATATTACTTTCTTCCTCCTTTCTTTCTTTCTTTCTTTCTTTCTTTCTTTCTTTCTTTCTTTCTTTCTTCTCTTTCTTTCTTTCTTTCTTTCTTTCTTTCTTTCTTTCTTTCTTTCTTTCTTTCTTTCTTTCTTTCTTTCTTTCTTTCTTTCTTTCTTTCTTTCTTTCTTTCTTTCTTTCTTTCTTTCTTTCTTTCTTTTCTCTTTCTTTCTTTCTTTTTTTCTTTATTTTCTCTTGCTGAGGCAACTGAGGTAAAGTGACTTGCCCAGGGTCACACAGCTAAGATGTGTTAAGTATCTGAGGCCAGATTTGAATTCAGGCCCTCCTGACTTCAGGGCTGGAGCTCTATTCACTGCATCATCTAGCTGACCTAGTATATTCCTTTCTATCCCCACTCAATTTTCTCCAAAGTTCTAGTATGTCTAACTTTTCTAAAAATATATTTGTCTTCTTGACTTCAAGGAGAAATGAAAATTGAGACAATTCTGAGGTACTACCTAATACCTGTTAGATTGCTTCATGGGTCAGAGGGGGAAAAAATGATAAATGTAGGGAATGTGAGGAACATTAATGCATTGTTGGTGGGATTGTGAACTGATTCAGCCATTCCAGAGAGAAGTTTGGAACCATGTCAAAAGAGCTATAAAATTAGTAATGCATATCTTTTGACCAAAAATATAACTACCAGATATAGATAAAAAGAAAAATATTATTAATAAAAGAAAATTACCTATTTGTACAAAGATATTTATCGCAGCTCTTTTTTCAGAGCAAAGAATTGGAAACTGAGGGGATATCCCTTTATTAGGAGATGGCTGGATACATTGTGATATGAGATTATTGTGGAATAGTATGGTTCCACAAGAAATGATAAGCAGAATGCTCACAGAAAAACATGGTAAGTCCTCTATGAGCTCATGCAAAGTGAAATGTACTGTTTACAAATAAATAGTTAATATTGTAGGATGCTCAGTTCTGGATGACTTTACCATTCTCAGCAATACAATAATCCACAAATACTATGAAGGAATCCTGATGAAAAAATGAAAAATATCCAGAGAATACATAGTGAAGCATCCTATTTTTTGTTTTATTTTTCATGAGGATTTGTGTGCATGTGTGCAGAGGGGGAAATCTATGTTTTCTTCTTAATTATGCTTTTATGTGGCATAATGTTTTCCATGGAAGGGAGTGGGGAGGGACAATTCTAGGTAAATCTCTGATGGGAAGTAATTTAGCATTGAAAACCTCCTGATATGATAGATATGCTCCTACATATTTGGCATCTATTTTATTTATTTATTTTGTTTTTATAAGTTACTATTTTTAAAGAATATTGCATTACTTACTACTTAAATAATTCTACAGTGCAGTCATTGAACTTTATGTGGAAGGTTTACAAAAGTTAGCATATAAGCTGATTTTGGTAATATTGCAATTACCTCTTTATATTCATTGCAAAGCCAATGAAGCACATCTTTGGCACCTGCCCATGTAGCTTTCTGGGCTTTTTGTTCACCATTCCACTGAGTGTTTTTAGCATGTTTTAGTTATCTGGGGATTCCATTCTGCATACTCACCTTAAGGACATACAATGGGAAATGAGAAACACCATTCTGGCCAGGTCTTCTCATAAGTACTACAATTCAAAATTCTTTCTTCCCTCTTCTACTGCCCCTCATCTAGATAAAAGTACTATTATCAGTTTAAAGATATTAGAAACTTAAATATATGATTAATGTGATCCATAAGAAGTTAGTGTGAAAGAATACTGAATGGTTATACTTTAAATTATTTTAATTGAAAATACTCTCTAATAGTTTAGAATATGGTTGGGAATATTTTTTAGCCTTCTCAATTATTTCTATTATAAAATTGTCCTTATGAGATATGCTTAGAATTAAAGATTTATTAAGCTATTATTAATTCTCTTTTAAAAATAATACTCAAGATGCTTTTCTGTTAAGAAATCCTCAGTAGGTCAACAATGAAAGATTAGTTGTTGCAATGATCCCTATTTTAAAAGAATGAATGATTTTTTCACAAACATATAATAAACACTTGATTTGCTCCAGAGAGGAACAAATAATTAGGTTGAATGAACCAACTGAATTGCTTTAAAATCCTATTACAAGTATTTAATTCAAGGTGTACAATATTTCTGTTTTCTTCAGATCAAGTCCTAAGCCATGATTGAAAAATGTTAAAATGATCTTTTAAATTAGTTGCTCCATTGGATCTTCAATCAAGCCATAAAAGCAGTATAGAATAGACTAGAATCTCCTGCATCCTTGATCCTGATATCCTCTAATCTGATTAGTTTAATTCTTTTCTTTAGGTTATTTTAAGGTTATCTAGGACTATTCTCATTTACTGGAAATGCTAAGACAATCCTTGCTATAATTTGGGAAAATAGAAAGGAAAAGAAAATTCCATTGATAATGATTGTGGGTACTAGTTGCATTGACCTAAATTTTAGATTATGTTTGTGGCAGAAGGACCATTATGAATTCAGCAAATGATTTAAAATTTCTATGAATTGTAGATTTAGAGCTAGAAGGACATTTTGTCATTTAATTCATGCCCTCACTTCTTTTTAATATGAAGAAACCGAACACAATGTATATATGCAATGTTAAGTTTACACAATATTAAATAACTCCTCAATGTAACACCTTTAATAAATTGAAAATTCAGTATCTGAAAGCACAGACTTTTATTCCAAATCTAAAATCATTTACACTTTTATCATTTTCTATATATTTTTTTAAGTCTGGGGTTAAGTGACTTGCCCAGAGTCACACAGCTAGGAAGTGTTAAGTGTCTGAGACCAGATTTTGACACATATAAAATAATGGCTAACTACTTTGATCAACACAAGATAATTGCTAACAATTTACTTCATGCCCAACATTACCCACATTTAAAAAAATTAATTATAGTTTTTATTTACAAGATATATGCATGGATAATTTTACAGCATTGAAAATTGCCAAAACTTTTTGTTCCAATTTTTCCCCTCCTTCCCCGGCCCCCAGATGGCAGGTTGACCAATACATGTTAAATATATTAAAGTATAAATTAAGTATAATATATGTATACTTGTCCAAACAGTAATTTTGCTGTACAAAAAGAATAGGACTTTGAGATAGTATACAATTAGCCTGCGTAAGAAATAAAAAATGTAGGTTGACAAAAATAGAGGGACTGGGAATTCTATGTAGTGGTTTACAGTCATCTCCCAGAATTCTTTTGCTGGGTGTGGCTGGTTCAGTTAAATACTGTTCTATTGGAACTGATTTGGTTCATCTCATTGTTGAAGATGGCCACATCCATCAGAATTGATCTGCTTAAAATATTGTTGTTGAAGTATATAATGATCTCTTGGTCCTGCTTATTTCACTCAGCATCAGTTCATGTAAGTCTCTCCAGGCCTTTCTGAAATCATCCTGTTAGTCATTTCTTACAGAACAATATTATTCCATAATATTTACATACCACAATTTATTCAGCCATTCTCCAATTGATGGGCATTCACATAGTTTCCAGTTTCTGGACATTACAAAGAGAGCTGCCACAAACATTCTTGCACATACAAGTCCCTTTCCCTTCTTTAACATCTCTTTGGGATATAAGCCCAGTAGGAACACTGCTGGGTCAAAGGGTGCACAGTTTGGTAACTTTTTGAGCATAGTTCCAAATTGCTCTCCAGAATGGCTGGACGTATTCACAATTCCACCAACAATATATCAGGGTCCCTGTTTTCCCACATCCCCTCCAACATTGTGCATTATTTTTCCCTGTCATTCTAGCCAATCTGATAGGTGTGTAGTGGTATCCCAGAGATGTTTTAATTTATATTTCTCTGAATAATAATGACTTGGAGCATCTTTTTCATGTGGCTAGAAATACTTTCAATTTCTTCATCTGAGAATTGTCTGTTCATATACTTTGACCATTTATGAAGTGGAGAATGGCTTGATTTCTTATAAATTAAAGTCAATTCTGTATATATTTTGGAAATGAGGCATTTATCTGAACCTTTGATTGTAAAAATGTTTTCCCAGTTTATTGTTTCCCTTCTAATTTTGTTTTCATTAGTTTTTATAATCTCATTCTTTATGTCTAGATCATGAACCAATTTTGACCTGATTTTGGTGTATGTTGTTAAGTGTGGGTCAATGCCTAGTTTCTGCCATATTAATTTTCAATTTTCCCAGCAATTTTTGTCAAGCATTGAGTTCTTATGCCAAAAGCTGGGGTCCTTGGGTTTGTCAAAAACCAGATTATTAAAGTTGTTGATTATTTGTCCTTTGGACCTAACCTATTCCACTGATCAACTAGTCTATTTCTTAGCCAATGATTTTGGTAACTGCTGTTTTATAATATAATTTAAGATCTGATATAGGTAGGCCACCATCATTTGATTTTTTTTTTCATTAATTCCCTTGAAATTCTTGACCATTTGTGTTTTCCATATGAACTTTGTTGCTATTTTTTCTAGGTCATTAAAATAGTTTTTTGGGGAGTCTAATTGGTATAGTGCTAAATAAAAAGATTAGTTTATGTAGTATTGTCATCTTCATTATATTTGCTTGCCCTATCCAAGAGCATTCAATATTTTTCCACTTGGTTGGATCAGACTTAATTTATATGGAAAGTGTTTTGTAGTTTTGCTCATATGGTTTCTGATTTTCCCTTGGCAGATAGATTCCTAAATATTTTATACTATCAGTAGTTCCTTTAAATGGAATTTCTCTTTGTAACGCTAACTGTTGGATTTTGTTAGTGATATATAAGAATGCTGATGATTTATGTGGGTTTATTTTGCATCCTGCAACTTTGCTACAGGTGTGTATTATTTATAATAGCTTTTTAGTAGAGTATTTGGGGTTTTCTAAGTATACCATCATATCATCTGCAAAGAGTGATAATTTGGTTTCCTCATTACCTACTCTAATCCCTTTAATCTCTTTCTCAACTGTTATTGCTGAAGCTAGCATTTCTAATACAATATTGAATAATAATGGTGATAGTGGGCAACCTTGTTTCAATCCTGATCTTATTGGGAATGGTTACAATTTATCCCCATTACATATGATGCTTACTGATGCTTATAAATAGATGCTACTAATTATTTTAAGGAAAAGTCCATTTATTCCTATACTCTCAAGTGTTTTACTAGGAATGGATGTTGGATTTTATCAAATACTTTTTTCTGTATGTATGGAGATGATCATATTATTTTTATTCATTTGGTTATTAATATGGCTAATTATACTGATAGTTTTACTCATATTGAACCAACCCTGCATTCCTGGTATAAATCCTGCTTGATCATGGTTTTATTTTCCTGGGGATGATTTTCTGTATTCTTTTTGCTAATATCTTATTAGTATACTCCTTTCTGTCACAATTCAGTTTTCTCTAAAGATCTATCATACCTAATTTTCCTAATATTTGATTTACCTTTTTAATGTCTTTCTTATTTGTTTTGTGGTTTGATTTAACTAATTCTGAGAGTGCAAGGTTGAGATCTCCCACTATTATAGTTTTGCTGTCTATTTCTTCTTGCAACTCTCTTAACTTCTCCTTTAGGAAGATGCTATACCACTTGCTGCATATTATGTTTAGTATTGATATGGCTTCATTGTCTATGCTACCCTTTAGCAAGATATAGTTTCCTTCCTTATCTCTTTTGATTAGATCAATTTTTTTGCTTTTGCTTGATCTGAGATAAGGATGGCTACCCCTGCTTTTTTGACTTCACTTGAAGCATAATAGATTCTGCTCCAGCCTTTTACCTTTACTCTGTAAATATCTCCCTTCTTTAAATGTGTTTCCTGTAAACAACATATTGTAGGGTTCTGACTTTTGATGCAGTCTGCTATCCGACTCCACTTAATGGGAGAGTTCATCCCATTCACATTTACAGTTAAAATTATTAATTTTGTATTTCCTGCCATCATAATATCCCCTGATTATGCTTTGTTCCCTTACCCCCACCGAACCCCTTCCCCAGTATTAAACTTATGAGCTCCACTTGCGTCACATAGCCCTCCCTCTTTAATATCCCTCCCTCCTCCCTTTAATTCCCATTCCCTTTCTTATTCCCTTTCCTTATTGCTCTTTCCCTTTTCCATTTTTCTTTCCTTCTTTTTAATGAGGTGAGAAAGAATTTTCTGTAAAACTAATATTTTA
This sequence comes from Sminthopsis crassicaudata, assembly GCF_048593235.1. Taxonomy (NCBI): domain Eukaryota; kingdom Metazoa; phylum Chordata; class Mammalia; order Dasyuromorphia; family Dasyuridae; genus Sminthopsis; species Sminthopsis crassicaudata. The sequence goes on from NC_133620.1 coordinate 267,576,083, forward strand.
ATTATTTTCTCTTTGAGCCAATTCTGATGGGAGTAAGGTTCACACAATGTTTCTCCCCCTCTCTAACTTCCCTCAGATATGATAGGTTTTCTTTGCTTCTTTGTGGGATGTGGTTTCCCTCTTTTTATCACCCTTTTCCCTTTTTTCTTACACTATCTGCTTTCCATTTCTACTTCCCTTTTTTGTTATATCCTTAAAATCAAATTATACATGTAGTCTTAATGCATATCCACAACAGAAATACAGTTCTCAAGAGTCCCTTTTACCTTTTCTGCTTCTCTTGAGTCCTACAATTGGAGATCAAATTTTTTCTTTAGATCTGTTTTTTTACTTAGAAATATATGGAATTCATCTGTTTCATTAAATGTCCATCTTCTTCCATAGAAGGAAATGCTCAACTTTTCTGGGTAGTTTATTCTTGGCTGCATTCCAAGTTCTTTTGCCTTTTGGAATATCAGATTCCAAGCCCTTTGATCCTTTAATGTAGAGGCAGCCAGATCTTGAGTGACCCTTATTGTGGCACCTAGGTATTTGAATTGTTTTTTTTTTCTGGCTTCTTGTAATATTTTTTTCCTTAGTCTGATAGTTCTGAAATTTGGCCACAATGTTCCATGGAGGTTTGTTGTTGTTGTTGTTGTTGTTGTTGTTTGTTTGTTTGTTTGTTTTTTTGTTTTTTTAGGGTCTTTTTTCAGAAGGTGTTCAATGAATTCTTTCAATGTCTATTTTACCTTCTGGTTCTATTATCTCTGGGCAGTTCTCTTTGATGATTTCCTGTAAAATAGTGTCTAGGCTCTTTTTTTTCATCATAATTTTCGGGAAGTCCAATAATCCTCAGATTGTCTCTCCTAGGTCTTTTTTTCAGGTCCGTCATTTTGGCAAGTAGAAAGCTGACATTTTTCTGCAGATTTTCATTTTTTTGGCTTTGATTGACTGATTCTTAGTGTCTCAGTGAATCATTATTTTCTATTTGTTCAGTTCTGATTTTTAATGAGTTATTTTCTTCATTAACTTTTTTAACTTCCTTTTTGTATGTGTCCAATTGAGTTTTTAAATGAGTTGTTTTGCTCCATGGAATTTTTTTTCCATTTCACTAAATTTGTTTTTTAGTGAGTTATTTTCTTTTTCCAATTCACAAATCCTACTTTCTTGGGAATTCTTTATCTTTTCCAATTCACAGATCCTACTTTCCTGTGATTTCTTTACATTTTCCAATTCACATTTCAGGAAGTTGTTTACCTTTTCTAATTCACATTTCAGGATATTGTTATTCTCTAGCATAGCTTCTCTTTCCTTTCCCCATTTTTCTTCTAATTCTCTCTTCAGACTTTTAATAGTTTCTTCTAGGAGAGTGTTATTTGGGGAATTGTCTGGAGGCTGTCTGCTATTAGCCTCCTCAGGTTTGGAAGCTTTCAATTGTTTTCTTCATTTTTTTGCTCATTTTTTTTTTAAAGCCTTCAGGGTCTGCCCTCAGCCAAGGAGATTACCAGCTTCCTCTGCAGAGTGAGGATGGGTTTATGGGCAGTATTTGCCCTCTCAATGGGTTGAAAGGAACCGCTAAGCGGTGGGAGGGTTCTGGAAAGAGCTCCATGGGGAAGTGACTAGGCTTGGGTATCATGGGCTGGGCTGTGTAAGTGCCCTGCTAGGAGCCCTGCTATGAGGATTAGTGACCACCTTGGGGCTAGAGGTTAAGGAACAAAGGTATCAGTGCCCCCCCACAAATGCTCACTTTGAGTATTTGCAATCCTCCTGTTCCTCACCATACTGGAAATGTCCCTGACTGGAGGAGCCCCTGACTGGGGAAATTCCACTATCTCTGGCGAACCCCTCATTATACAGATGAAAGGCTGCCCTGGGTTGTGCCCCTATTGTGTGTGCCTGCCCCCCACTAGCCCCTCGCTGTGGAATTCCGCTAAGAGCTGTGTTACAATCTGTGCTAGGTCACTTCTGGTCCTGGGTGGATGCAGCCAGAGCCTCTTGGGCTTTGCCGTCCCTCAGTGTACCCACTACCCCAGGCTCCAACTTCTCTGCTTGTCCCCTAATCTGCCACCAAAGCAAAGCAGTCAGGTTACAGCAGAGAGCTGTGGGTAATCCTTCCAACTGTAGATGCCACCCTGCTCCCGTTTCTCTCCCTGCTCTGTGCTGGTCTGCTCCCGTCACCTCAGGTCAAACCTTTTCTGGCAATATTCCAGATTCTCTTCCACTGGTAAGTTTTTGTACTTTCAATCTTTGTGGGTTTTTTCAGTCAAGCACTGTTTTTGAGGTTGAATTAAATAGTAGGTAGAAAGGGAATTAGAGAGCTTAGAAAGTTCCATCTAGCTTTTCTGCCATCTTGGCTCCACCTAGTTTTTGAGAAACTTAAAGACCCCAGCTGTTGGGATAAGAACTCACAGCCTCAGGCTGTGTTCCCCTGCCTTGCAGGTTCTTAACTGTTCCAAGGGAAAGCCCAGTACAGCAGAATGGGGCTGCACTGCCATGCTGTAATCTGTGCTGAGTCACTTTCGGTTTTGGGTAGGTATAGCCAGGTGTTATATAAAGTGGCCTTGATTTCTCTGCTGATCTGCTGTTTTGCAAGCAGAGTAGAGCAATCAGCCTATGCCAGAGTTGTCTGTCTCTGTAGCCTTTCTAACCCCAGAGGCCTCCCTAGCCTGATCTGCGTAATATGCTAGCCTACTTCTATCACTGCCTGTGCTGGTCTTTTCTTGCCCCTCAGGACAGACCTTTTCTGAAGAAACTCCCAATTATCTTCAGCTAGTAAATTGTTGTACCTCTAATCTTCATGGGTTTTACCAATCAAGCACTATTTTTGAGGCTGAATTAAATAGTTAGTAGTGAGGGTATAAGAGAGGTCAGAATGTCCTGTGTGGCTTCTCTACCATCTTGGCTCTGCCCCCTATCCACATTTTTTTAGGAAAAAGCCATAATTTGTCTGATAGTGGGAATTTCCTGACTGGGATCATGGCAAACAGTGATTTGCTAATGAAATATTTTGATTATTCAATTGTTGGATACCACTATATTAGCAGATACCCAAAGGGATTTCCTATCTGGATGCTTATCTCCAAGTAATGAAGAAATGAGAATGATGAATTGCTAAGAAAATATCCTCAGCATTAATTCACAGTATGTCTGGACTTGGGAAAATTGTTTAATATTCATGATATCTTCATCTGGAAACTTAAGAGACTGGACTAGATGATCATTAATAGCCCTTTTATTTCTCAGTACTTTGATTTTATGAATAAGGCATTATGTGCTATGTTCCTAGACTAATAATGTGGTTTTTAATTTATCAATTATCACTTATACTTATACCTAGCTATAATTTGTTTTAAGCCGGAAATATAATTATTTTTCATATATTAACCTGTTTTGATTTCAATAATTACAGAATGCATATTTTTATTCTGTTTTAATGTTTAAAAAGTTTAACATAATAAACTTTTAAGACAGGTAATGGGGGTATTAGTATTCCTTTTTTATGGAAGCTCAAAAACTACACTGTTACATGGTTAGTAAATATCAATACTGGGACATGATCCCATGTTTTTTTTTGTTTGTTTTTTTTGTTTTTTTTTTTTTTTGTTGTTTGTTTGTTTTTTTTGGTTTGTTTGGTTTTTTTAAATATAAATCCTATACTCTTCACTGTGCCATATATGTCTCTAAAAGCTTATAGATAAAACTAATACATATATACACAAACATATCATAGAAATATACACACACATGGCTTCCTCACCAAATACAACATAATTAAAAATGAAAAAGTAAAAATGTTTTCAAATAAATAAGTAAATAAAAGCAACTGAAGTCATGTGACAAAATTCATGTACTTAATTGCTAGATCATCTCTCCACTGTAATTTAATGCCTGCTTACTCTTTTTCTACACATACAATTTTAATAAGCATAACAATGTGATTTACTTTCCATATAAAATATTACACAAAGTAAATTAGAAATTGTAAATGGATAATTGTTAGGATTACTAAGTGAGAACTCGGGTTGTCTGGATAGTGACAAGGTGAGAATTCAGGATGGACAATTACAAGGTGAGAACTCAGGTTGACTTGATGGAAGGAGCAGGCTCATTGGCTGAGGTGGTTCTTCCCAGAAGCCCTTGCATTATCCCATGCCCATTCTCTGGGAGAATAAAAGAGAGAACAGTGGGCCTGGAAAGTGAGTCTGCCTGGAGAAGGATAAGAGCTGGAGGAGATTCAATAAAAAGACTCTGCATTGCATCAGGCTTGACGGGGCTCTCTGCAGGAAGGGAAGTCACTTCTAAGGACAAGAGTTAACAGCAACTGCCTGGAGACAATGGTTCACTACAGGAAGAAGAATCTGTCTGAAAGATTTGAGTAGACACAGCAGATCTCTTCCCAGAGAGCGATCCAGCAGCTTCTGGAGACAACAGCATGCTACATTTGGCGCCCAACGTGGGGCAAGGACTTTTGCTTATTCTGACAAGAGGAGCTAGACCAGACCTTCGCAATTTGGCGCCCGAACAGGGACAGACACGGTCCTGATTCCAGTGGAAAAGCCTCCCATCCAGATCTCAGTCTCTCTGACCCAGAACCGTGAGTAACAAGGAAACTTTGTTAAAGATTAAGTGAGTGTGCTAATAGATAAATAAGGAACTTGTTAAGGGCTAAACCAGCAATCTCTTATAGTGAAATGGGGCAAACACCTTCTGTTCAAGGAAAATGTTTAGAGAGCATCATCAAGGTTATGAAAAGCCAAGGATTGATTATAATTTTAGAGGAGATTACTGAACTTTTAAGAACTGTGAAGGTCATATGTCCTTCTTTTTCTCTGGAAGAAGAATTGGATCCAGATGAGTGGAAATTAGTAGGAGAGCAATTAGGTGAACAGTACAATTACCTTTGTGACATTTTACCCTTTGGTTCCAGACCAAACTCAGTTTCCAAAGATACAATTCATACCTACAATTTAATCCAAATGGCTTTAAAAAATGTTATTCTAAAGGAAGAGATGAAGGAGCAAAATGGGGAGGTGTCAACTAAACTAGGTGAAAAGGATGAATCAGATAACAATGAAGTTAAATACAATTCTGAGCAACAGCAACAGGAGCACCTCCCATCTCCTCCCTCAATTAACCCTTCATGGGTGGAGCAAGAAGGAGGAGAGGAAGAGGCAGAAACACAAACAGAATTGCCTGTGAAGCAGCCTAAGCCTATGACAAGATTAGAAAAAGCATTGGTTAAAGCTAAGAGAGAAGGACAGGATATAAGTGATTTTATACATGCATATCCTGTGATTGAAAATATTGACTCTGTAGGTAAAAAAAGGAGAAGATATGCACCTTTAGATTTGAATAAAATTAAGGATTTGAAAAAAGGTTGTACCCTTTATGGGGCTACATCAGCTTATGTCAAAATGTTACTAGATGGTTTGTCTTATGAAGTCCTAACCCCGAATGATTGGAAATCCATAGCAAGGACATGTCTGGAACCTGGAGAAAATTTATTATGGCTTGCAGAATTTCATGAATTATGTAAAATTCAAGTCAGATGCAATTTGGAAATAGGAGTTAACACACAATTCACTTTTGAGCACTTAGCTGGTGAAGGTCAGTATGGAGAGAATTTGGAACAGATTAATTATACCATGACAATATATGAACAAATTGCTAAGGCTGCAATAAAAGCTTGGGGTGTCCTTCCTGGACAGAAAGATTGTGGAGAGGCTTTCACTAAAATACAGCAAGGTCCCAATGAACCTTTTGCGGATTTTGTGGGACGTTTGCAAACTGCTGTCAAAAGAACTATTGGAGAAAATGCAGCTACAGAAATAATGACCAGACATCTGGCTAAGGAAAATGCCAATGAGATTTGCAAAAGAATTATATGGGGATTAGACAAAGATGCTCCTTTAGAGGAGATCATAAGACGCTGTGCTACAGTGGGAACAAATGCTTTTTACACCCAGACAATGATGAACGTGGAAAGACAGGGTCCCTCCTGGCAAGGGCCTTCTAGAGAAACTCGGCGATGTTTTCAATGTGGAAAAATTGGGCATCTAAGAACTCAGTGTAGGTATGAAGATACAGTGAGAAGACAGGGTGAAAGAAGACCTAAAACCCCATGTCCAAAATGCAACAGAGGACTCCATTGGGCATCAGAGTGTAGAATAATTCAGGGAAATGGGATGAGGGGCCCAGGTCCAGGGCCCCAGGCAAAAAAGACTTGGGGCATGATGGCAGCTGATGTTACATCCAAAGAACCTTTAGAAGGCCAGGACTCTGATTTAATCAACCAGCAGAAAAGCAATCACATGGCAGAAAGGGATTACCCAATCAGTCAACCAAAAGGCAATCAGATTGCAAAAATGGATTACACTTGGGGAGAATACAGGCCTTTTAAACCAACAGGGCTGTGCCCAGTGCAAACAACTCCAATGTAATTGTCAGATGATGAGAAGAGATTTAGAAAGTGGTAAATAGAAGGAAATTAGATAGGTTAACTGCCTGGGAGAGAGGGTTTGCTTGTATTTCTTCAGCAGGAGAAGGAATCAGATGGGTGCCAACGAGTCGTATTCGCCTTGTCCACCAGAGAGAGACAGAAAAAGAGAAAGACCTCAAAATAAAGGAGAAGATCTAAGAAACATCTGACACTGAAATAGCATGGATAATAAGAAGACTGTTAAAGATCTTTAAAAACCAGCAGGAATCATTGGACTTCCTCACACAAGATGAGACTAATGGACAATTTATGGACATTTATAAATTTTCAATTTATGATTATGTTATATACTTCTAGCATGTGTTACGTTACTATGTTACTATGTGCTTATGTAATTTATGTAATTATCTGTAATACTTCCCATATTGATGGATTTATGTTTCAAGGTCATTTATGTAATTATCTGTAATACTTCCCATATTGATGGATTTATGTTTCAAGGTCATGACTGTCCTATGTTCTAAATCAAAAGAAAGGGGGAGATGTTAGGATTACTAAGTGAGAACTCGGGTTGTCTGGATAGTGACAAGGTGAGAATTCAGGATGGACAATTACAAGGTGAGAACTCAGGTTGACTTGATGGAAGGAGCAGGCTCATTGGCTGAGGTGGTTCTTCCCAGAAGCCCTTGCATTATCCCACGCCCATTCTCTGGGAGAATAAAAGAGAGAACAGTGGGCCTGGAAAGTGAGTCTGCCTGGAGAAGGATAAGAGCTGGAGGAGATTCAATAAAAAGACTTTGCATTGCATCAGGCTTGACGGGGCTCTCTGCAGGAAGGGAAGTCACTTCTAAGGACAAGAGTTAACAGCAACTGCCTGGAGACAACGGTTCACTACAAGAAGAAGAATCTGTCTGAAAGATTTGAGTAGACACAGCAGATCTCTTCCCAGAGAGCGATCCGGCAGCTTCTGGAGACAACAGCACGCTACAGATAATGAATGAAAAAATACACTTCACAAGAGGACAGAAAAATAATAAAGACCAAATATAAAAACTCAAAAGAAAAATTGAACAAAGAAATCATCATTTGTTGCTTACAAGAAACATCTTAAAAAGCAAAGACATATACCATATGAGATTTTGTAACTAGCAAATAGTCTCTTTGTATTAGATGACTCAAAAAAGCAGGACATTGAGCCCATGTTGGATGCCAAAATGTAATGTTCTGTTTCTCTAGATTGTAATCGTTCTCTGAGAGCAAGTTTCTTGGGGAGCTTCTGGAGGCAACCTTAATTTCAGTTCAGTTCAATAATCCCAAATCCAGCCAGGAGTTAAAAGTCCTTTACTGTCTCTTTCAAAATCTTATCTCCTTCACTTGGCTTGGACAGTTTTAGTAGAGGGCTTCCTCTCTCCTTGATTCCCTGAGAGCTCTTGTCTGAATGTTTCTGAATCCAAAGTTCTGTCCTTCAGCCTCCAGCTCTTGTCCGAGTGTCTCCAGCCTCTCGTCTTTCCAATGTCTCCAGGCAGCACAGTAGTCAAAGTGGGAATGACTCAGACTCCTCCTCCATGCATATGTTTTGAAAATTTAAAGATTTTAATAAAAAAAATTATAAATTAAATGGGAACTCAAAAGAGTATGCCTTTTATTCAGTTCACATGGCACATACAAAAAGTGGCAACTTGGCTTAAAAACCTCACAACCAAATAGGAAAAAAAAAGCAAAAACTGTAAAACATATACTTTTCAAATCAGATTGAGATAAAATTTCATTCAGTAAAGAGCCATGGAAATAAATTTACTTGGAAACTAAATAATATAATAACAAAGAACGAGTGGGTCAAAAAACAAATCATAGAAACAATAATTTCATGATACAATGAATGAATACAATGAAATAGCATATCAAATTTTATGAGCTGTAGCCAAAGTAATACAAGGAAAAAATTGTTATCTCTAAGCAGTTACATCACTAATACAGAGAAAGAGAAAATCATTGATTTGGGAATACAACTAAAAAATAGAGGGGGGAAGAATAATTTTAAAAGCCACAATTAAAGATTAAGTTAGAGAGACTAAAAATCAAAATATTAATAAAAATGAAAATAAGAAAGCCATTGAAGTAATAAATAAAACTAGGACCAGGTTTTATTGAGGGGTGGGGTTGGATGAGAAGATGGTGATTACATAAATAAATCAATGGTCAATTGGATTTAAAATAAGAAAGAAGAAAACCAAATTACCGGTATAAAAATGGAAAGACTTAATTTAGCAACAATGAAAATGAAATTAAACAATTATTTAAAGATATTTTGCCCAATTGTATCTTTTTAAGCTTTTTACTCTTCTAAATGTATGATAAATAATTTTCAACTTTCATCCTTGCAATATCTTGTGTTACAATTTTTTTTCTCTCTCCCTTCCCCTTACCTTCTGCCTTAGAAAGCAAATAATTCATATATATATATATATAAATTAAACATATATGATTCTTCATATATATTTCCACAGTTATCATGCTACACAAGAAAGACTAAAAGATCAAAAATGAAAAAAGAGATAAAATAAAAAGCAAGTAATCAACAAGAAAAAATTGAAAATACTATGTTGTGCTCCACATTTAGTGCCTACAATCCTCTCTCTGGGTGTATATGGCTTTCTCTGTCATAAAACCATTGGAACTAGCCTGAATCACCTCACTGAGGAAAAAAGCCACATCCGTCAGCATTAATCATTTTATAGTCCTATTGTTGCTATGTACAGTGTTCTTCTGGTTCTACTTATTTCACTTAGTATCAGTTCATGTAAGTCTCCCCAGACCTTTCTGAAAAAATCCTGCTGATCATTTCTTATTGAACAATAATATTCCATAATATTCATATATCATAACTTATTCAGCCATTCTCCACCTGATGGCATCCACTTAATTTCTAGTTCCTTGCCATTACAAAAAGGGCTGCCACATATATTTTTTTTAATTTTTATTGTAGTAAGTTTATTTAATACATCTTGCTTTATGAATCATGTTGGTATAGAAAAATCAGAGTAAAAAGGAAAAATCATGGGAGAGATTAAAAAAAAAAAAACAGAAAAAGAAGGGAATAGAGCATATGTTGATTTACATTCAGTCTGTAATTCTTGTCTATCCAAAGTCTATTGGGATTGTTTTGCATACCTGAATCACTGAGAAGAAGCAAGTCTTTCATAGTTGATCATCGCATACTCTTGCTATTATTGCTATATAATGTATTCCTGGTTGTTTGTTTCACTAAGTATCATGCAAATCTTTCCAGGCCTTTCTATAATTAGCTTGTCTCATATAACAATATATTACATAACAATAATATTCCATTGTCTTCATGTACCATAACTTGTTCAGCCATTCTCCAATTAATGTGCAATCACTTGTTTTCCAATTCTTTGTTAACACAAAAAGAGCTGCTACAAACATTTTTGCATATGTGACTCCTTTTCTTTCCTTTACAATTTCCTTGGGATATAGACCTAGTAATGGTACTTCTAGATTGCTATACACATGTTTGTACATGTGGATCTTTTTCCCTTTATTAAGATATCTTCAGGAAACAGGCCCAATAGAGACACTGCTGGATCAAAAGATATGTACAGTTTCATAGCCCTTTAGGCATAGTTCCATATTTCTCCCCAGAATGGTTGGATTAATTCACAACTCCTCCAACAATGTATTAGTGTCCCAGTTTTCCTACATTCCCTCCAATATTTATCATTATCTTTTCCTGTCACCTTAGCCCATCTGAGAGGTGTGTAGTGGCACCTCAGAGTTTTAATTTGCCTTTCTATGATCCATAATGATTTAGAGTATTTTCATATGACCAGAAATGGTTTTAATATGTTCACTGGAAAATCATCTGTTCATATCCTTTGACCATTTGTCAATTGGAGAATGGCTTGTACTCTTATAAATTTGAGTCAATTCTCTACATATTTTAGAAATGAGGTTTTTATCAGTACCATTGCATGTAATTTTTTTTTCTCAGTTTACTGCTTCCCTTCTAATCTTGTCTGCATTGGTTTCATTTACACAAAAACTTTTTAATTTAACATAATCAATTTTATTTATTCTAGTTCTTCTTTGGCCACAAATTCCTTCCTTCTCCACATATCTGAAAGGCAGACCATCCTTTGCTCTGCTAATTTGCTTATGATATCATTTTTATGTCTAAATTAGCACCTCATTTCAACCTTTTAGACAATTTGTTATACAGTTTGATACTTGTTACTGCTAAGTTTCCTTTCCTCATCTTTTTTTTAATTGATTTCCTTAATATTATCAACATTTTTTCTTCTAGATGAAATTTGTTATAATTTTCCTAACTCTATAAAATATTTCTGGTGGTTTTATTTTCATTTATTATTTTATTTGAATTCAAATCTCTTTATTATTTATTGCCTTTATGCCAATGATATTTAATTTACATTCACTTTAGATAGCCACTTTGTTATGTCATACATAGGTTGTAGTTTGCTTTAATAAAACAATATTAAAAGGCAATCCTACACTTATTGTTATTGTTCTTCAGTCATTGCTGACCTTTTGTGACCCCCATACACTATATTATCAATGGAGTTTTGTTTTTTTGGCAAAGATATAGAAGGGGTTTGCTATTTTTTCTTTTTTTATTTATATATAATTTTTTATTAATTTTATATTTATAATTTTTGACAGTACATATGCATGAGTAATTTTTTTATAACATTATCCCTTGTATTCATTTTTTTCCAAATTTTCCCCTCCCTCCCTTTACTCCCTCCCCTAGATGACAGACAATCATATACATATTAAATGTGTTACAGTATAACCTAGATACAATATATATGTGTAAATCCAATTTTCTTATTGCATATTAAGAATTGGATTCCGAAGGTATAAGTAACCTGGGTAGAAAGACAATAGTGCTAACAGTTTACATTCAATTCTCAGTGTTCCTTCTCTGGGTGTAGCTGTCCATCATTGATCAACTGGAAATGAGTTGGATCTTCTTTATGTTGAAGATATCCACTTCCATCAGAATATATCTTCATATAGTATTGTTGTTGAAGTGTATAGTGATCTTCTGGTTCTGCTCATTTCACTCAGCATCAGTTCATGCAAGTCTCTCCAAACCTCTCTGTTTTCATCCTGCTGGTCATTTCTTACAGAGCAATAATATTTCATAACATTCATATACCATAATTTACCCAACCATTCTCCAGTTGATGGACATCCATTCATTTTCCAGTTTCTAGGCACTACAAAAAGAGCTGCCACAAATATTTTGGCACATACAGGTCCCTTTCTCATCTTTAGTATTTCTTTGGGATATAAGCCCAATATAGCACTGCTGGATCAAAAGGTATGCACAGTTTGATAACTTTTTGTGCATAGTTCCAAATTGCTCTCCAGAATGGCTGGATTATTTCACAACTCCACCAACAATGCATTAGTGTCCCAGTTTTCCCACATCCCCTCCAACACTCATCATTATCTCTTCCTGTCATCTTAGCCAATCTGACAGGTATGTAATGGTATCTCAGAGTTATCTTAATTTGCATTTCTCTGATCAGTAGTGATTTGGAACACTCTTTCATATGAGTGGATATAGTTTCAATTTCATCATCTGAAAATTATCTGTTCATATCCTTTGACCATTTATCAATTGGAGAATGGTTTGATTTCTTACAAATTAGGGTCCGTTCTCTATAGATTTTGGAAATGAGGCCTTTATCGGAACCTTTAACTGTAAAAATATTTTCCCAATTTGTTACTTCCCTTCTAATGTTGTTTGCATTAGTTTTGTTTGTACAAAAGCTTTTTAAATTTGATGGAATAAAAATCTTCTATTTTGTGATCAATAATGATATCTAGTTCTCCTTTGGTCATAAATTCCTTCCTCCTCCACAGGTCTGAGAGGTAGACTATCCTCTGTTCCTCTAATCTATTTATGATCTCATTCTTTATGCCTAAATCATGGACCCATTTTGATCTTATCTTGGTATATGGTGTTAAGTGTGGGTCCATATCTAATTTCTGCCATACTAATTTCCCGTTTTCCCAACAGTTTTTTTCAAATAATGAATTCTTATCCCAAATGTTGGTATCTTTGGGTTTGTCAAACACTAGATTGCTATACTTGTACCCTATTTTGTCCTGTGTCCCCAATCTGTTCCATTGATCGACTAGTCTATTTCTTAGCCAATACCAAATGGTTTTGGTGGCTGCTGCTTTATAATATAGCTTTATATCAGGTACAGCTAGTCTGGTGGTTTTATTGATATGACACTGGATAAGTAAATTTATTTAAGTGGAATTGCCATTTTAATATATACTGACTATTCCTACCCATAAGCAAATAAGATTTTTTTCAGCTATATAGATCTAATTTCATTTGTGTAAAGAGTATTTTGTAATTGTGTTTATATAGTTTCTGGGTTTATACTAGAAAGTAGACTTTCCAATTTGGAACTATGCTCAAAAAGTTATCAAACTGTGCATATGCTTTGATCCAGCAGTGTTACTTCTGGGCTTTTATCCCAAAAAATTCTTAAAGGAAGGGAAGGATCCCATGAGTGTGAAAATGTTTGTGGTAGCCCTCTTTGTAGTGGCTAGAAACTGGAAACTGAATGAATGCCCATCAATTGGAGAATGATTGAATAAATTATGGTATATGAATGTTAGGAATATAATTATTCTGTAAGAAATGACCAACAGCATGATTTCAGAGAAGCCTGGAGAGACTTACAAAAATTGATGCTAAATGAAATGAGCAGAACTAGGAGATCATTATACATGTCAACAAGACTGTATAATGATCAATTCTGATGAACATGGCTCTCTTCAACAATGAGATAATTCAAATTAGTTCTCATTGTTCAATAATGAAGAGAGCCATCTATACCCAGAGAGTGGACTATGGGAACTGAGTGTGGACCACAACATAGCATTTTCACTCTTCCTCTTATTGTTTGCTTGCATTTTTGTTTTCCTTCTCAGGTTTTTTTTTCTTTCTATATCTGATTTTTCTTGTGCAGCAAGATAACTGTATAGATATGTATACCTATTTTTGGATTTAACATATATTTTTAACATATTTAACATATATTGTACTATCTGCCATCTAGGGGTGGGGGTGGGAGAAAGTAGAAGGTTATACAAGGGTCAATGTTGAAAAACTTTCCCATGCATATGTTTTATAAATAAAAAGGTATAATAAAATAAAATAAAAAAGTAGACTTTCAAGCATTTTGTATTGCTTAATTATTTTAAATTGAATTTCTTTTTCTATTTTTTGCTAATGAACTTTGTTAATTATAAATAGAAATCTGATGATTTTCTTTAAAGATTTTCTTTGGTAGAATTCACTTGTGAATCCATCTGGTCCTTGGGGATTTTCTAAATATGTAATTCATTGATAACTTGTTCAATTTTATCTCTTCTTTTTCTTTCTTTTTTTTAGGATATATTTATTAAGTATTTATTTTTTTAATTTATTCAGCTAATTTTTTACTTTTTCTCCAGTTACAATTTTTTAACATTCATTTAAAAATTTTTGAGTTATAGATTCTTTTCTTCCCTTTCTGTCCCATTCTCTTCATTGAAAAAGCAAGCACTTTTATATAGTTTGTAAAAGCATAGTCATTCTAAACATTTCCATAATAGTAGTCATGCGAAACAAAACAGAAAAAATTCAAGAAAAATATAATTTTTTAAAAGTATGCTTCCATTTTTATAGATACCATCAATTCTTTATCTGGGAATGGATAGCATTTTTCATCAAAAGTCTTTCTGATTTGTTTTGGATCATTGTATTACTGAGAAGAGTTATGGCATTTGCAGTTGGTCATTTTACAATATTGCTGTTACCAAGATAACTGTATAAATATGTGTATGTATGTATGTATGTATGTATATATATATATATATATATATATATATATATATATATATATATATATTGCATTTAACATATACTTTAACATATTTAACATGTATTGGTCTACCTACTATCTAGGGGAGGTAGTGGGGGGAAGGAAGGGAAAAGTTTGAACATAGGTTTTTCAATGGTCAATGCTGAAAAATTAACCATGCATATGTCTTATAAATAAAAAGCTATATTTTTTTAAATTAAAAATACAATATTGCTGTTACTTTGTATACAATATTATTTTGCATCAGCTCATGGAAGTCATCCAGGGTTTTCTGAGAGTATCCTGCTTATCATTTCTTATAGGAAAATACCTAATTACATACCACAATTTACTCAGCCATTCCCCAATTTATGGGCATCCTCTCAATTTCTAATTCTTTGTACTCAGAAATAGAGCTGTTATAAATATTTTTCTACATACTGATCCTTTGGTTTTTTAAATCTTTTTTGGGATACAATCCTAGTAGTGGTATTGCTGGATCAATGGGTATACACATTTTTGATGTTGTATTGTTTTGTTTTGAGCATTTTGAACAAGTTCCAGATTTTTCTGTAGAATGGTTAAATCAATTCACAACTCTACCAGTAATGCATTAAAATCTCATTTCTCCCCAACATCCCTTCCAACTTTTGTCCTTTTCCTTTTCTGTCCTATTAGCCAATCTAATAAGTTGAAATAATAACATGTAATTGTTTCAATTTGCATTTCTCCAATTTATGGTTTTAGAGAATTTTTTTTCATATAGCTATAGCTAGCTTTGATTACTTCATCAGAAAACAGTTCATATTTTCTGATTTATCATTTGGGGAAGGTTCTTAGTTTTATAAATTTGGTTTAATTCTCTATGTTTGAGAAATTAGTCCTTTACAAGAAAAACTTATTCAATTTTTTCACAATTTTTATTTTTCTGTGCTAACAGCACTGCCCCATTGTCTATACTATTCTCTCTTATTTCATCCTGTCCCTACTCAAAATTGTTTTGTTTCTGACTAACCTGTCCCTCAATATGGTAACTCTTTTATCACAATTTCTCTTTGATTATCCTGTTTTCCCTCAACTTTCAAATATATATGTATTCCTTTCACATTCAAATCAAACATCATCTTTCCATATAGGAATGTAAACAATTTTGTTTTATTAATTCCTTCATGATTTAACTTTCTTGTTTACCTTTTAATGCTTCTTTTAAGTCTTGTACTTTAAAGTCAAATTTTCTTTTCAATTCAGATTTTTTCATGAAAAATGATTGAAAGTCCCTGTATATAAATATATATGTATTTCCTCCTAAAGGATTATATTAAGTTTTTCTTGGTTGTAATCTTAGCTCCTTTACTCTTTAGAATGTCATATTTCAAGCCCTCTGATCCTTCAATGTAGAAGCTGCCATATCTTGTTTTATCAGAAGGATTCTGGGAGGATGGCAGAGTAGGTTGGTAAATTTCAAGCTCTCCCAATTTTCCACACAAATAGAACAAATGTGTGCCTTAGGGCAAACATAGACCAAGAAGACTTGGGGCAGAACAGGGGTCCTCCTGGTACAACTCAACAAGATCTGCAGACTCCAGCCAAAGATTAACCTGTCTGAAATGTAAACACCTTGGGTTAACTCTGCAGAAACATCAAGTAGGGATCCCTGAGGGCTAGCTGGTTGTGGCTGGAGCCTCAGCAAAAAACACAGAAACTTTCACATCTCAAACTCTTTATAAAGTAGGGGTTCATCAAATCAGTTTTATATGCTCTCTCCTGGATATATTTTCTAATTCAGCTGCTTTTCCAATGAGATATTACATATTAATTTATTTTTCCATTCTTTTGATTTTTAGATTTTCTTAATTTCTCATGACGTCATTAGGTTCCATCTGCTCAATTCTAATTTTTAAGGAATACTTTTTTTGAGCATTTTTACCTTCTTTTCCATTTGTCCAATTCTACTTTTAAAGGAAAGTTTCTTTTCTTCAGTGAATTTTGAGCCTCTACTTCTATTTGGCCAACTCTGCTTTTTAAGGCATTCTCTTCATTTAATTTTTTCCTTCATTAGCCATTAGACCTAATCTGTTTTTAAGGTCCTATTTTCTTCTTTTTTTGTACCTTCTTTACCAAATTATTGACATCTTTTTTCATTGTTTTCTTGTATCATTCTCATTTCTTTACCAATTTTTCCTCTCTATTGGTCTTAATTGATTTTCAAAATCCTTTTTGAGCGTTCCTATTCCATGAAACCAATTCATATTTTTCTTAGAGGCTTTATATGTAGATCTCACTTTATTCTTCTGAGTGTGTATTTTGATGCCTCATATCACCATAGTAACTATCTATGATTAGTATCTTTTCTGTTGTTTATTTCCCCAGCCTATAAATTGGCTTTTAACTTCTTATTAAAGTTGCTCTGTTTCCAGGGTGAAGTTTGCATTTCCCCAACTTCCAGGGCTTTTGTGCTACTGTTTTCAGAGATACTTCAAGCGATCTGTAAGTTTTCAGTTCTTCCCAAGTGGTATTTTCTAAGGAAAAGTGTTTCTCTCCTGGCCTGTATTCTAGTCTGTGAGTGACCACATACATTTCTTCTTCCCTGGAATTGTGACAAAGGTCCTTACTCCATTGTTGCTGCAAGTTCTGGTGTTCACTGGTGTTCCTTTTTATCCTGATTCTGCTAATTCAGATACTGCTACCCAGATCCAAATATGGGCATAGCAATAGAGATCTTCCTCAGTGATAGCAAAGAGAGCCTTTGTAATCTCCTTCTGACAGGTTGTTCAACCCTCTTACTATCTGTGAGCTGAAAGATCAGTAAATCACCATTTCTGATGCTGGTTCAGTGATTTCCAAGACCTGATTCTGTTTTTCTGGGACTGGGGCTATGCTGGTATGGCCTGTGCTCCACTCTCACCCTAGGGCAATAGACCTTCCTGCCAACCTTCTAAATTGTAGTAATCTGGAAAATTATCTTATTTTGTCTTTTTTGTGAGTTCTGCTGCTTTAGAATATTTTAGTCATTATGTAAGGTATTTATAATAATTTGGAAGAGATCTCATATGGATCCCTGTCTTTACTCCATCATCTTCTCTTCACTACAAGTTTCTAACATAAAGATCTTCTTTTTCAAATATATAGAAAACTAAGTCAATTTTATAAATATGCAAAAAAGTTCCAAGTATATGAATAGGAAGTTTTCAGATGAAGAAATGAAACTTATCTCTGGTCATATAAAATACTCTAAATAATTATTGGTAAGATAAATATAAATTAAAATGACTCTGGGTATCTTACTCTCAAGAGCCAAATGAGCAGTAATTGCTATAACTCTCCTATATTGACTTCCAAGCATCTAAAGCACCTTCAACAAATGCTAGGATAATAGAAAGAGCAAAAATATTAGGAGAAACAAACTTTTAGCCTAAGAAACTTGGAAAATAAGCAAGAAAGGTTCCTCTAAGTTGGTTAAAAAAGGAACACACTCCAAAATAGAAAACTTTCCAGCAAGCCCAGCAACAAGTTCCATCTCAGCAAACCAGCAGAAGATCTTCAGACCAGGTATGGTAGAGCAGGAAAACTCCAATGCCAGGAACCCCATCCCCACAAAGTAACTTAACATATCCAGGGGAGCAAGCAGACTCCAGGTCAAAAATTCACCACATGTTTCAGTGTAGCACCAGTTAAATAGGCAGCTTCCATTAGCCAGACCTCACCCACTTCAGCACAACTCAAGACAAATAATCATTCGCTAAAGGACAGATCACCTCATGCTTTAGTGTATCCCTGGGCAAACAGACATCCTTCAGTGGCCAGACAAACATGTCCTTCAATATAACCCCAAGCAAATAGGTAGGTGCAAATCTTAAGCAAACAGGAAGCCACCATCATAGACCCACCATGCTTTGACATAGCCCCAGCCAAAGCCTAGAGACCAGATTTCCATGTGTTTCAATATATTCCCAGAGAAATGGAGAAAGATTCAACCAGGCCTTAGCACACACCAGACACCATCGTTAGGACACCAGGTCAGTATCAGGTAAGCTGCCAGAATCAGAATCCTATAAATTCTCTCAGCCCAGCACCAGATACAAGGGTGCCCCATGGGCCTCAGAATAACAGCACTGCACCAGGTAAACATCCCAGGATCCACAGCCACTGGCACAAGAAGTCTGAGACAGTACTCCTTCCATACTAGAAGCAGAGTTAAAGTTTCAAAGAAAGGAAAAAGACCAAAAAGGAAAAAAAATAGAGTAGCAAAAACCAAACAATTAAATAACAACAACAAAAGGAATCTGGAGATAAAAAGTTATTATTGTGACAGGGAAGACCAAAACACAAAATCAGGAAAAGACAAAAATTTCAAAACATTTATGGCTAAAATTCCAAAGAAAAATGGGAAGTGGAATCATGCTCAGAAAGAACTCATGTAAATGCTTGAAAAGGAGCTCAAAAATCATATAAGAGAAGAAAAATGGGGAAGAGAAATGAGAGTGATGTTAGAGAAATAGATATAGATATAGATATAGATATAGATATAGATATAGATATAGATATAAAGATTAGCTTGGAAAACTACTTAAAGGCAGAATTGACCAAATGAAGAAGAAGATACAAAAACCACTAAAGAAAATGACTCCTTAGAAAAATATAATTGGTCAAATGGAAAAGTAAATACAAAATACAATTGAGAGAAATAGCATCTTAAACATTAAAATTGGAGAAGTGAAAGTTAATGACTCTACAAGGCAACAAAAACCAATCAAACAAATTAAAAAGAATAAAAAAGAATGGAAGAAAATATTGCATAGTCTGAAAAACCTAGGAGAGATAATATCTGAATCTCTGAAATACCTGAAAGTCATAGTCAAAAGGAATACCTAGACTGCAGCTTTCAAGAAATTATCAAGGAAAACTATTCTGATATCCTAGAATCATAGGGAAAAATCAATTTTGAAAGAATCCCCTGATCACCTCAAGAAAGAGATCCCCAAATAAAAAATTCAAGGAATATTATATACATAGATAGTGTGAGTTTGGGTAAATAACAAATAAATTAAGGTATGAGGAAGAAGAGTATAATAGATACAGAGAGATCGTAGTGCTGGGTCTATCACATGAAAAGATGCAAAAAGACCCATTGCAATGAAAGAAAAGATGGGAGGGTGACCAATGAGCATTACTTGAACCACATTCTCATGAGTATTAGCACAAAGAGGGAATATACACAATCAATTAAATACAGAATTCTATTTTACCAGACAGGGATGTAAGAGGAGAAGAGATTAAGTAAAGAAGGAGGGGGACTGACAGAAGAGAAAAAAAAATCAGGGAATATGTAAGACAGAAGAAAAACACTGATGAGGAGGAAAGGGTGAAAAGAGAAAGAGGATAAACAAAAGGAATAATAGAACAGAGAGAAATACAATTAGTAATCATTATATGAATGTAAATAGGATGAACTCTCCCATAAAACAATAGCAGAATTCTACCATGTTTCTTACAGTATACACACCTGAAACAGAGATATACAGAGAGTACAGATAAGAACCTGGAACAGAAACTATTCTACTTCAATTAAAGTTAAAAAATAAATTAAAAGAAACAGGGGAGCAGTACTGATCTCAAATAAATCAAAAACAGGCCTACGTAAAAGATATAAAGAAGTTAATTGCATCTTGCTAAAAGATGCCATAGACAATGAATTGATATCAATACCACATATATATGTAATAAGTGATATAGCGTTCAAATTCTGTTTTTTTAATTATAGCTTTTTTATTGACAGAGCATATGCATGGGTAATTTTTTACAACATTGTCCCTTGCACTCATTTCTTTGCCAACTGTTCCCTTCCCTTCCTTCACCCCCTCTCCTAGATGGCAGGCAGTCTTATACATGTTAAACATGTTAAAGTATATCCTAGATACTATATATGTGTGTAGTTCTCTTGTTGCACAAGAAAACTTGGATTCAGAAGGTAAAAATAACCTGGGAAGAAAAACAAAAATATAAGCAGTCCACATTCATTTCCCAGTATTCCTTCTCTGCACGTAGTTGATTCTGTCGAGCATTGGTCATTTGGAATTGAATTAGATCTTCTCTTTGTCGAAGATATCCACTTTCATCAGAATACATGCTCATACAGTATCGTTGTTGAAGTGTATAATGATCTCCTGGTTCTGCTCATTTCACTCAGCATCAGTTTATGTAAGTCTCTCCAAAACTCTCTGTATTCATCCCGCTGGTCATTTCTTAAAGAACAATAATATTCCATAACACTCATATATCACATTTACCCAACCATTCTTCAATTGATGGGCATCCATTCATTTTCCAGTTTCTAGCCACTACAAAAAGGGCTGCCACAAACATTTTGGCACATACAGGTCCCTTTCCCTTCTTTGATATCTCTTTGGGATGTAAGCCCAGTAGTAATACTAGCATCCAAATTCTTAAAGAAGTAAAATGATTTATGGGAAGAAATAGATAACAAAACTAGACTAATGGGGGATCTCAGGTATCCCTTCTCATAATTCAATAACTCTAACCAAATAATGAACAAGAAGGAAACTAAGGAGCTAATTAAAATATTAGAAAAGTTAGATATGACAGATGATTGAAAAAAACTGAATAGGAACATAAAGGAATATACCTCTTTCTCTCCAACATATGATACCTTCACAAAAATAGGACATAAAATCCTCAAAATAAAATTTAAAAAGGCAGAAGCATTAAGTGCATTCTCAAATCAAATACAATGAAAAATTAATGAAACAGTGAACAGATCAGTTAAAAATTAATTGGAAACTTAAGAACCTAATCATTTTTTAATCTTCTTTTTTATTTTTATTTTAATAGTTTTTATTTACCAGATATATGCATGGGTAATTTTACAACATTGACAATTGCCAAACCTTTTTTTTTCTAATTTTTCCCCTCTTCCCCACCCCCAGATGGTGGGTTGACCAATATATGTTAAATATGTTAAAGTATAAATTAAATACAATATATGTATACATGTCCAAACAGTTGTTTTGATGTACAAAAAGAATTGGACTTTGAAATAGTGTACAATTAACCTGCGAAGGAAATCCAAAATGCAGGTGGACAAAATTAGAAGGATTGGGAATTTTATGTAGTAGTTTATAGTCATCTCCCAGAGTTCTTTTGCTGGATGTAGCTGGTTCAGTTCATTACCGCTCTATTGGAACTGATTTGGTTCATCTCATTGTTGAAAATGGCAACATCCATCAGAATTGATCATCATATAGTATTGTTGTTGAAGTATACAACGATCTCCTGGCCCTACTCATTTCACTCAGCATCAGAAGAACCTAATCCTAAAGAATAAGTTGCTCAATGAACAAATCATAGAAATAATATAAAATTTCATCAAAGAAAATGAAAATCAACAACATATAAAATATGTGAGATACAACAAAAGCAGTACTTAGAGAAAATTTTATTTCTCTAAATATTTGCATCAACAAAAATAAAAAAGGTCAATGAATTGAGCATGAAACTAAAAAAAAAATATTAGCTATGTGATTCAAGGCAAGTCATTTAACTGTGATTGTCCCAGAAAAATTAAATAAAGGAAACTATAAACCAATATTCCTAAAGAATGTCAATGCTAAAACACTTGGCAAAATGATTAGCAAAATGTTTACATTAATATGTGAAAAGATTATACACAAGAACTGGATTGGATTTATGCATGCAATTCTGGTTCAGTTTAATATTAGGAAAGTTATAAATATTATGGATCATACTAGTAAATAATTAGCCATAACAAAAATTATATGATATCAAATGAATTGATACTAAAAAAAATTTTGGAAAATTTAATTCTCAATTCTATTTTTAAAAATTCTAAAATGAAGAGAAATCAATTGTATTTAATGGGGATAAACTAGATAAATTTTTATAAGATCTTTCATAAGATTTTTATAAAATGAGATGAGCCATTCACTATCACTGCCAGTATCATATATTCTGCTGCACATTAATGGTATAGCAATAATACATTAAAATATTGAAATAAGACTGAAGTAACAAAATTATTACTTTTGGGGGACTATATGATGATTTGTTTAGGGAATGCTAGAAGAGCTGATCCAATAAAAGTGAAATAATAAACACTTTAGAAAGATATTAGTAGATAAAATAAATCTAAATTCTATCTAAATTATTCCCTAATTCCCTCCCCTAGAAAAGAAAAAGACAAAAAGACATGTAGTACATATAAACTCTAAACATTTTTATTCTGTGTTCTACTCCTACTGAATTTATTATCAAGTCTTTGACTAGATACATATTTTTCCTTAGGATTATAAGAATATTTCTGAGAGAGAAATGTTTTTTCACTAATGTTATTGGCTCAAGGCCCCCACCCTGAGGTCCCCTCTCTTCTCAGATTTCTAGCTAACTTTTTTTAATCACCTTAGTACATAAGCATTTCTAAAAATAAAATAAACAATTAAAAAGTGACTTAAGGCTGGCAAAATAAAATGTTTCTCAACTAGAAATCTGAAGGAAGAGGAGAAACCCACCAGGGTTGGGGTGTCTTAGACCAGTGAAGCTTATTAGAGAGATAACTTAGTGGAACATATAAGATACACAACATATAGACCTAAATGAACATGTTATCTTAACATCATTCGTTTGATATTCCTAAAACCATAACTACTGGCATTAGGATTTACTTCAGTATACCCAAATAAAAAAATGGAAAATAGTACGGAATTAATCCGCTTTAGACCAAAATCACACATCACAAACAAGGATATATTCCAAATGAATATATGTATAGATATAAAAGGTAACATTATAAAGAAAATAATGGGGCACAAAAATATTACCTTTTGGATCTGGGGATAAAGGGAGAGCTTTTAAACAAACATAAGCTAAAGAAGATCATAAAAAATTAAATGGACTGAGCATAGACCATCAAATTTAACAATTAAGAAATCATTGCTAATTTCAGAGATAACAGTTTTTAAATGAGTGATGAGGTCTCAAGGCAGACTACAGAAAAGTGAGAAAGTGAGGAAATGGACACAAAAAGTAGACAGCTTTTCAAAGAGTTTGGCTATGCAAAGAAGTATAAATACAGGATGATAGGCAGAGGGGATGGTAGTATCTAACTAGATTTTTTTGGATGAGGATACTTGGGATGTTTGAAAAAAAATAAGGAAACAAATGAGGCAGTCATCAAAGCTTGAGAGAAAAGGGCAATACTAGTGAAGACAATTCAACAAAATAGAAAAGAATGACATTAAAGCAGGCATAATCTGGGCAAGATGAATGAGCCCCTTTTCATTAAAGACTGAAGAGAATAAGTATATTGTGGGGCATGAAATCAATGGATTTTGAGAGAAAGAAAAAGTAGAAAAGCAGTGCCACAACAAATAACTTCAATTTTTTTTTGGTAATATATAAATTAATTACTTAGCTAAGAGAATCAGAACAGAGATGATATAGGAATCTTGAGTAGAAAAGAAAAGTTTGGAATAATCAGTTTTATTGTGAAACATTAAGAGCCAATTATATAGAAGAAAAAAAGCATTGTCATATTTCAGTGAAGTCTTATTAAAGAGTTAACAGCATAAATTTGGAGTAGACTTGGAGGTAACATAATAGTTAATGATATCAAATAATAATGTGATTTCTAGAGGAGTCAGATAGTGGGGAAAAAAATTTAATGAAGTTTAGCAAGAAATAACAACAAGGAGAATGATCTACTTTATCCCAGTGAACTCCTAAAAGACTAATTTTGAAGGTCTGGAATAAGTGATTCTTAAGGCATAAGTGAGATTTGTTTTTAAGACATATATTTAAAAAATTGTAAAAATGTGTAAAATAATATCACTCTTCCCTAATTTAAAAAAGTCATTATCATTAAAATATGTCATTTATGTTTATGTTAACATTTAGTTGGTTTGTTATTATTACTGCTTTAAATAAAGTTATTAAAATTTGTCATTTTAAACTTCGAAAATGGTGAATATCAATACCTATAACTCACATAAACAAGAGGTCTTGGGGTGTTCAATCATTTTAAAAGTGTAAAGAGAGCTTGACTTCAGACCAAAAAGATTGAGAATAACTGTTAACAATGGTACTTCCTGTTCAGGTATTGATTCAACAAAAAAGTTTCTGATGTTCTTTCAAATTCTGAGATTCAATAAAGTTGAAAACCTGTATTTTGAATTTAGTTATTTTACCTCCAAATCCAAAACAAACCAATAAAACCAAAAGAATTTATTAAGTGTTTAATTTTAATTGGATAGATGTATTGTGCTGGGGATATAAAGATAGGATGAATTAATGGCCCCTATTTTCAAAGAGCCTACTGTTCCAAGTAATTTTATAATAACTCAGGAGAGAAAGTCTGAGCTATGTGATCTATTCATTGGCAAGGTATATGATTTCCACAGCCACAAGGATCCTGAAGAAAGATTTATGAGAATTTTGAGCAAATGACCATTTTGTAAATAGTTTAATAAGTTATGATCACCCTAGTGGTGTCTTAGAAGGGTGATATCTGACATCCTAAGTGCCTTCATTAAAGGTGACCACTATGAAGACACTGAAAGTCAGGTTGTTTAGAAAAACATAATTTGTAATGGTCTTGTTATTGGCAGCTGGACTATATACTAGTACAGTGGCACAAAGAAAAGGATATCCTTTAATAATATTAGGGGAAGTGGATAGTTCAATTATAATTCATTACTTCACCCAAGGAGAAAGTAGCATTAATCCCTTCTTGCAACTTAACATGTATAGAGGATATAGAAAATATGCTCACAGTCCTAAGGCATGCAATTTCAGGAGGAGCACTAGTACAACAATACTTATGCATGACAGGAAGCTGGAACTTTGATCACAATTCCAGGGTAGGAATAATTGGTTGTGCTCACTCAGACTGGAGAAGAAGCCAAGAAACTAGTAAGCATATATCTCCTCAGATTATTAGAGCAGTTAGAAGGAATTTATATTGACAGAAGACATGAGTGTGAGTTGAATATAATGGGATAATTATATGAAAAGATAAAATTAAATTAATGCTTTAGAACAAGGAATGCCCTGAGAAAGAGATAGAGAGATAGAATTGGATAAATTATCTCACATAAAAGAGGTATGAAAGAACTTTCACAGTCAATAGGAATTAGGAAAGGTAGAGGAGAATGTTTGAACTTCACTGTCATCAAATTGGCTACAAGATGAAATAACATATGCAATCAGTTGCATAAACAACTCTACCTTACACTACAGGAGAGCAGGAGTTTAAGGGGATAAGAGAAGGTTATAGGTCTGATAGAAGGGAGGGTGTACTGGGGAAATGGTCATCAGAAGTAAGAAACTTAAGGATGAACAGGGTGAAAGGAAAAAGAGTAGGATAAATGGGGGAAATAGTATAAAAGAAGATAAATAATACACAACTGTGGGAAAAAATTACAGCAAATATATCTGATAAATGCATTATTTCTCAAATGTACAGAGAACTGAATAAAATTTATAAGATTTAAATTCACTCCCCAATTAATAAATGGTCACAGGATATAAACAGTTTTCAATTGAAGAAATCACAGCTATTTTAGTCATATAAAATTATCTATATGACTATTAATTAAAGAAATGCATAGCAACTCTAAAATACCATTCCATACCTCTAAGAATAGCTAATATAACAGAAAAGTAAAATGACAAATATTGGAAGGAATGTGAAAAAATTAGACATTAATATACCATTTGTGAAATTGTGAACTAAATTAAACATTTTGTAGAATTTGGAAATAAACCCAAAGGGCTATGAAACCATGCATGCTTTTTAAACCAGTACTACTGTTACTAGCTCTGTACCCTAAAGGGATAAAAGATAAAAGGAAAGGAATATATACATATATATATACATATATGTGTGTGTATGTGTATACATATATATATATATATATATATACATTCAAAACTATTTATAATAGCTCTTTTAAGATGGCAAAAATGAAATTGAGGGGATATCTCTCAAATGGAGAATGGCTGGATAAATTGTTATATATGAATGTGATGGGATCCAGTTGTGCCATCAAAAATAAAGAAAAGGATACTATCAGAAAAACCTTTAAAGACTTACATAAACTGATTCAAAGTGAAATGATCAGATCCAGAAGATTGTACAGTGATCAAGAGCAATATTGTACAATGATCAACTGTCAATGAATCAGGTATTCTTATCAGAACAAAGATCCAAGATAATTCTGAAGGACTTATGAAAATGCTATCCATCACCAGAGAATAGATGGAGTCCAAATGCAAATTAAAGCAAACTTTAAAAAACAACTTTATTTTTCTTCTCTTTTTTTTTTTTTTGCCCACAACATAACTAAATATGTTTTGCATGTCTTAATATATACAACCTTTATCAAATTGCTTGCTTTCTCAATGATGGAGGAAGAAAGGAAAGAATTTTGAACTCAAAAATGTTTTGAATGAATGTTAAAGTTGTTTTTGCATATAACTGGAAAAAAATAAAATATTAAGTAAAGAGAGAGAGAGAGAGAGAGAGAGAGAGAGAGAGAGAGAGAGAGAGAGAGAGACTGAGAGAGATAAAGGAGACTATTGGACAACATATGTGGAAGTAATTTTGGAACACTGAGATGTTTCCTGAGACTCCTATGACATTCAGAGGCCCAATACTCAGAAAATTAGAATTTAATTTACTTATTAAAATCAAAATAAAAGTTCCAGTATCTAGTAAACAATTGTAGATTGTGTTACTGACTTTAATAGTGACATGTTGAAACATTCATCTATGCAGAGAGATGCAAAGACCAGGAAGACTGGGGTAAGAATATCAGGGTCAGGGAAAACAAGAGTTCACTGCAGAACAATAGTTCTTACTCCTCCTCTATGTGCAGCAGAATTCCCTTGGGCATTTTCAGATCACTATTATTTTAGTCCTTTTTTCCCCTCCATTCTCAGGCAATAAGTCTCTTCTTGTAGCAAAAACAAAACAAAACAAAACAAAACAAAAACAAACAAACATTTGCATGATTCAAAAGTTCCTGATACTGCCTATGTAATGCTTTTAACTTAGCCCTTAACTTAGACTTCCCTTTCTCCTTACCTTTTCTTTCATAATAAACACATAGGGCAATACTCTTTTGTTCTTATATAAGATTTTCATGTAATCCAAGGCAACTCAGATGAAAACTCAGATGAAAAGTTTTTGTATTTCTAGGTAGGATTGATTTAGATGGCATTAATACTATTTGTATCTCGTTGGTTGAGTGGATCTAATCCTAAGTGCAATTTAAGCACTTTTATATAGCCTGTCATAAAAGTGGTTAAGGGTTTTTGGTTTTTTTCCCATTGTCTCTGAAAATTTCTTCCATTTTCAGAATGGATTGTACAAGCCTCCCTGCCTTTAGTTAAGGACTCTGTAGGCTGAAGTAAGTTGGTATAATTAATGTGATTGTTAAGGTTCCAATTTTGATTTTTGTAATGGCCCATTTGTTTAATTTCCTCTCACTACCCACTGCACTTTGCCAATTAGAAGCATTAACAATGACAGTTCTTTCACTGGTAGAGAGTAAGGTTTCCATAAAGTCAACCACACCTCGAAATTTTGAGTATAATCCCTAAAATGGTCTGTAATTGACTTGTAATCACTACTGGATTTTTGTCAAGTTTGGAAGTTTCATTTCTCAAGGTAGAAAGATCAAAAGGACCGGGATGCTGATGATTCCTAATCATAACCATCTGAGAAGCCTGTACTAGATTATGTATAAGCTTATCTTGAAGAGGGAAATCATCAGTTGTGACTACCTCTTACTCAAAACAAATTAAATATCCAGTTAATTCAGAAGAATAAAATAGGAGATACAGAGGATGAAGAATAGAAGAATCAGAAAAAGGAGTAGGCAGCAGCAGAAAAGAAGTAGCAGAAAGGAGTTACAAAGTAGTGGAGAAAATGTAGATAAGATATGATATGGGGAAGGTCTCTGAAGATATATTAGTCATACCCCATAAGAATACTCATCCAACAGAAACAGAATGCCATCTTGTTTGGGTTGTTTCATGACTTGCCTTTAAT
Organism: Sminthopsis crassicaudata; assembly: GCF_048593235.1. Lineage (NCBI taxonomy): Eukaryota > Metazoa > Chordata > Mammalia > Dasyuromorphia > Dasyuridae > Sminthopsis > Sminthopsis crassicaudata. Next base: position 267,604,506 of record NC_133620.1, read on the forward strand.
TTACAATACTCATTGGCACTGATTTGAGGCTAAAACAAATTAGTAGATGAATTAAGGTTTTAAACCAAATTTCACTGGACCTGAGTTTAAATGCCTCCTCTGACACTTAAAACCTATGTCAACTTTGGCAAATCATGTGACTTCTCTGGTCCTCAGTTTGTACTCTGTAAAATGAGGGAGTCAAAAAAAAATTGGCTTTTAAGACTCTTTGAAGTCTAAGTCTCCTATACAGATATTCTTCCAAGGATACATAACATAAAATGAGGTTTTAAAAAATACATGTCACAATTATCAGGGCAATTTCCACCATACCACATAGTAATGTCAAATGTTAAGGCACTGACACTAATCTCAAAATTAATATGCACTACATATCTTATAGTGGAGATAATTGTATTTGTTATTAATATCATTAAATTAAGAAATGGATACCTCAATTCAATTTCTAATTTGCTGGAGTAATTAAATTCTGTATTATATCTTATTTCCTCTAAGATCTTTTGGTCATGACCTAGAGTGACATTATATAGAATGAATTTATGATTTATTAAGATTATTATACCATCCATCTTTCAATATTGAGGAATAACTTCTAAATTGACAATGAAACAAACAAGAGAGAGGTTACATATAGAGCAATAAGCAATTCTAGAAAGTAATCATAGGATAACTGAACAAGGAAAGCATGTGCTTAATGAAATGATAGTTAACATGACCAATTTTTAATAGATGTTTCTAAAAATGATTCCTTTTGTCACTGTGTCACTTTCATAAGTCAGAGCAGAAGGTGATAGATAAAATAGATGATCCAGTAACTAAGTTTGTATAGAAAGTTTTTCTCAGCAGAAGGAATTTGCAAAAAGATAAGTATGATAGCCAGTCTGGTGTTGATTTCAAGATATGCTGTGTCATTTCTGGATTTTCATGGTTATATGGAGCTATATGGGAACTTTAGTTTAGAAGAAAATGATTTTAACAAGTTTTGAGTGATTAATACTTTCAGTTTCCAAGTTATGGAAGGTGAAGAATTCTAGACAAAACCAACAGAATTTCATCAGAATTCACCTTAATTTCTGTTATTAAAAGGCAAGATATATGGAAAAGAAAAGGAAATGACATTCATTCAGATAAATGCTGTCCCCTGTTGGCAAGAAAATAGCTTACCTTTGTAAATGACTATTTTACATATTCAAGAAAGATAACACAAAAGCAACTCTATTCATAAGGACAAAAAACATGATTTCATATCTTTATCTAGAATTGTCTTTGTTTTACTATCTCCAAGATACAATGAGATGTTGTATCAATGAACAATTTTCCAAGTCCATACCCATCCTTGTCTTGCCATTCCCCACACTTCTTTTGTCAAACTTCAGCATTAATCAATGATTGTCTATTGAGAACACTATGGAAATGTTCAGTCCTTCTCTTTAGGATCATGCCCTTATCACTAATCAATGTGATTCTATCATCACTGAGTAATTGAGATGCACTATAGATCTTGTCTAATAAATAGCCTTCATTGAATCATAAAACCTTCATGTAAAATTATTACAGGATCTTAAAGTTAGAGCTTGAAGGAACTTCAGAAGCCATCTAGTCTAGTCCCAAGTTTTGGAGATGAGGAAAATAAGTGCTAGGAAGGTTACATAATTGCCCAAAATCATACAGGTAGTCTCCTCAAGATAAACCAAGTTGTATTACTCCAGTGCTAGTGTTATTTCCATTACACCATAGTGTCTACCTTTGTCTCTCTCCCACCCTAGGCCAGCATCACCAATTGTCTTTTTGGAAATTCAGATTTAATGTGCTAATGTGTCTAGTGTCAAAAATTAACTAGCTGTATGACCTGGGTAAATAGGTTAATCTCTATTTTCCTCAATTAACCTATTTGATAAGATTCTTGTGAGGATAAAATGGAAAAAAAATCGCAAAGTATTTAGTGCAGTGTCTGGCATATAGTAAGCACTATATAATTGATTATTCTCTTATTCTCATAAGTATCTCACACTCAAGTTAAAAACAGAATTCATGTTGGGTTTTTTTTTTTGTTTTGTTTTGTTTTTTTTCCAAATAACAATTTACCTATTCCTATATTGGGGACCACCATACTTTTAATAATCTAGGGTAGAAATATAGCCATCATCTTCAACTCCACATTTTCTCACCAACATTCAGTCAGGTGTCAATTTTTGTTATTTCTTCAATAGTTTTCTTATCTATCTCTTTGCTGTGCTCACATATTCACTATCCTAGTTCAGGTAGTCATTCACTCTTCCTTAAATTATTATAATAATTGCTAAATAGTTTCCCATTCTTAGGTTTCCCCTACCTTTATATAATTGCCAAAGTGCTAAAGTGTAGGTTTAGTCATATCATTTCCCTACTTAATAAACTCCAAAAGCTGTTATCTCAGAAACAATTATAATCTCCTCTGTCATTTGAAGTCATATACAAACTAATACAAACCTACTTCTTATAGCCTTATTTTATAGCATTTCTCTTCATAATCATGCTCATTAATGATACATCTTTGCTTCTTATGTTTCTTTATATTGACTGCTCCCCATATTTGCAATATACTTCATCTTACTTTTTGCCTCTGAGAATCCCTACTTTCCTTTAGACTTACCTCAAGTATCACTTTCTACATAATGCTTATCTAAAGCCCCAACTATAAGTATATACTCCTGAAATTTTTATTTATTTTATACTTTTTTGTACATATTTATATATGTATATGATGTCTCCCCCAATAGAATTCTGCCTCACTGACAGTAGAGTTTTTTTTTTTTTTTAAACTTCTATCTTTGTGTTCCTGGTGCCTAGTACAGTACCTGAGGCATAGTACACAACTAGTAAATTCTTGCAAATAAAATTCTACAAACATGGTCCAATTTTTTTTTTACCTTTTTGCTTTTGTACACATTATACTCTTGATTGAAGATTCCACTCTGAGCCAAAATCATCGCCCTGCCCACCTATACCCAGCTCTTTGGACCTCCTTAAAAATTATTATCTTCCAGGGTACAACTCAAACATCAAATCATGTATAAAGCCATCAAGACTCTCATCCTAATTCATATATTCAATTCAATAAACATCTCATAGATTATTTCTTCTTTAGTTGCTTTCCATATTATGATCATTTGTGCTTTTAACTCTTTACTCTCTTATAAGCTCCTGAAGGCAAGAGACAAATGCTTAATGTTGTTCTCTTTATATTTTAAGATATTAATAAATATTTGGGAAATTATTTTTATTCCTCTATCCTATAAGTAGAAAAAATAGAAAAAGAAATCAATATTCAAAGTAAAGACTTTTACAATTACTCTTCTTCAAAATCAGATGTGGACAATATATCATTATCTTGACCATGCAACTTCCTTCACAAACACTGGTTTTAATTATAAAGGGAGAAAAAAAAATGAAAAAGATTATAGAAGATAAAGAGGGCTTCAGATTATTTTAAGGTCATATAATTAATGATATAATGTGATGACTGGCATTATGATAAGGAAAATTGACCAGAGTGGTGTGGGGGAGTACAAGCAGTGGGGGGGGGGGGTCGGTCTTTGAAAAACATTCAGCTAGAAAACTTCTACCTCTGCCACCAATAAGTAATTTAATCATTTTAATCTCTTTGGACTTCAATAAAATCAAAGACCAGAAGGCAAAGTAATATAGGATAAAATATACTGTATTTAAAGTTGTGACCTCACTTCAAACATAGAGACTACCACTTACTAGCTATAAAAACTTGGACAAGCCATTTTTCTTCATTCAGTCTCAGTTTTCTCATCTCTTCAATGAAGGAATAAAATGGAGAGGGAAGTATATATAAAGACACCTTCAATTTCATTCATTTACACTGGAGATGCTAGGGAGCTGTTTCCCAAACCCCCTTACAGCTAAATGAACTCAAGTGTTCCTTTTACCTCTCTATCTATGAATAGGATTATGATATTTGCAGTGCTCTCAGAATCTGGGCTGTCTTCAAAGAATCCTAGAGAGTAAACGTTGCCCACTTGGCAGTCACTAATGCTGTTTATATGCAAATCCGTTTTTGTTTTTTGGTTTTTTTTTTTTTTTTTTTTTTTTTTACTTCCAGACAGCTTCCAAGAACTTGTAAAATTGTCTTTGAAACTGGATAGCAATTTTAAGTGAAAGCGTCACAAGTATAAATATGGACAGCATTGTGTTGAGAGAGCAATGCCAGGAAATGACATGAACCAACAGATAAAATCCAAGTAATCAAGTTTCCATAAACACTTGACTTGGGTTGAATCAACAGTCTTTGGTTGCAGACAACAGTGTTGCAGGCAATAAATCACACATCGTAAGTTTCCAGTAGACAAACCATATTGGTTTGGCTCAGTAAAGACTTGCTTTTTTAAGCTCCTAAAAAGTGGGAACAAATTGCAGAGCAATCCTGTTATTTTTACTTGAAATATCATGTGAATTGTCTTTATTGCTTAATGCCAAATGCTTTACAGATGAGTTCTGGCATGCTTCCTGTTTTCTATGCCCCTTTAAAACTCCTTCCTTTTTTTTTTTTTCCCTTGCTTTCGGCTGAATAAATTGTGACCATAACCTTTTTTGAAGATATTATTGAGGGCAAATTGTGTATTTATTTTGGGGGTGGGACCATATAATTAAATAAATTATTGGATAGTACACTACACTCAGAATCATGAATCACAGTTACTCTATTAGCTGCAATAATAAAAATATTAAACACCTACTGTGTGCCTTTCATAGTGTGAAGTATCATGGAAACAAAGAAAGGCAAAAGATAAAAAGCTCATTGTCTTTTAGGGAAGACAACATGTAAACAATTACATACAAATAAGCTATAGATAAGATGAATTAATTATAAATAATAAATATAACTATGCATTGGAATTAAGGGACTACCTAGAAAAACTTCTTATAGAATTTGGAATTTTAATTGGAACTTGAAGGAAGCCAGGAGACAGAGAGGAGGTGGAACAGCTTTCAGACAAAGCATTTCAGGGATATCAGATGTCCTGTATGTAATATAAGAGAATTTCATTTAAGAAATACCCTCTCTCTTTCTCTTTATTTTACTCCTTCTGTCTCTGTTATATCTGGCTCTATTTCTTTCTGTCTATATTTATCTTTATCTCCTTTCTCTTTTTCCATCTAATTTTATTAGTGTAAAAAATTTCTGAGGAGAAAACTATTTTCAATTAACATGAATTGATAACTTATTTTGATACTTAAAATCTTAACTGATTACAACCCTGAGAAGTTGTGATTTAGTGTCACATAGCCAGTATATTTCAGAAATAGGATTTGAATTCTGATGTTCTTAACTACAAAGTCAGATCTCTATCCAGTGTACTATGGATAGAGTAAAATTATTCAATTTCTTCCCTCTCTGATATTTGATGGCATTATTTCAACCCTATTATTGACTAATACAATTTTGTTGTTTCTGAGTTTTAATTATGAAGCATCTTGAGTTTGCCAAAAAAAAAGTCTTTATGACTTCAAAACTTCTTCATCCTATTTTCCCCCCATGTCTCAATAGTTCCCACCATTCTATTAAGAAAAGAACTAATAATTCCATTTAAGTGAGAAAACTTTATTCATACATGTTCATAGGAGAATTTTCATTGTAAATTAGGGCAAACAAGTGAATCTCTCAGATGATAAATTTAGCCACCAGAAATCTAGTTGGGGCAGCTAAATGATGCAAGAGATAAAGCATCAGGTGGAATCAGCAAGATCTGAGTTCAAATCCAGTCTCAATATGTGACACTTTTGCCTTTGTTTTTGTTTTTGTGTTTGTTTTCATTTGTAAAAGGAACACTAAATCATTTCAGTATCTTTGCCAAGAAAACTCAAATGGAGTCACAAAGAATTGGACACAACTGAAATGATTGAACAATAAAAATAGTAGCAAATTTAAGTGGAGTTAAGAGACATGTGGGGTGTGTGTGTGTGTGTGTGTGTGTGTGTGCACCCGCGTGTGCATGAGCCAGATGGGAAGAGAGTTATCTACTTTGGATCTTTATTTCTATGCACTCCTGTTTGTCTAATCCTATATAGTAGATACAACTTCTACTGCATAGATACAGTCATATCAACCAAGAGCCTTAGTTTATTATTGCATCTATTTTGCTATCAACAGACTAGTGGTAACATGCTATTTACTTGATCATGATATTATCATATCTTTATAAAGCTCACTAGAGAAAAATATCTCAACACAAAATAATGACTTTTATTGTGGGAATTCAGGTGCCAGATTAATAGGATGTGATTTGGGGGCAGGCAAGATAACATAAAGCTGCTAAAGTCATTTATGACCTCTTTTGATGATCATGGTTTCCAAGTAGTACAATTAGTCATCTCTTTTTAATCAGTTTTCCAGGCTGGTTGCTTTTTAATGGGATATGCCAGATATTCCACATTTCTTTTCTATTTTCTCTCTCTCTTTTTTTTTTTTTTTTTAAGTTCCTTGATGTCTCATGAAGTCATTAGGTTCCATTTGCTGAATTTTAATTTTTAAAGGAATATTTTTTTTCTTTTCTTTTTTTCCTGAGGCAATTGGAGTTAAGTGAATTGACCAGGGTCACACAGCTAGGAAGTGTTAAGTGTCTGAGACCAGATTTGAATTCACATCCTCCTGAATTCAGGTCTGGTGCTCTATCCACTGCTCCACTAGCTGCCTTGGAATTATCTTCTTTAGTGAGCGTCTATACTTTTTTTCCCCCCATTTGGGTAATTCTGCTTTTTAAGGAGTTTTTCTCTTCACAATTTATGTGTCTCTTTTACAATTAAGCCATCTCTGATTTATTAATGTGTTATTTTTTTCAGTATTTTTTGTGTTTCTCCTAACAAAACTACTAATTTTCTTTTGTGGATTTCTTGCCTTACTGCCATTTATTTTCACTTTTTTTTTTCCTTTACCATTCATCACTTTTCTTTAAAGCTTCCAGGAAATGTTGCTGGTTTTCTTTGTTTCTTTGAGGCTTTGCTTATTGTCACTGTTTTTATACTTTTACCTTCTTCTAAGTGGATTTCTTGGTCTTTTCTGCTGTCATCGTAGCTTATTTAAGCTCACGTTTGTTGTTGTTCATTCATTCTCTGAGAATATATCTTCTCTTTGAACCTTCTACTACAGTTAAGCTCTCCTGTACTAGGGATGGGGTCCTACCATTCTACAATGTTATTTTCAGAACTAACTCTGGAGGTCTGAAAGCTTTCAGTGCTTCTAAGATGGTATTATCCTGTGAGAGATGTGATTACTGCTCCCCTTTTTTGTGCTCTGTTATTAATCTGGCAATGAGTCTTGCTCATCTGAAGCTATAACTAATAGCACTTCTCATGTCCTTGAAACTATTACTAGGTCTCCTCCTCCCACAAACTCTCCCTTCCACTCCTTTACTGTGGTACTGTGATCTAGAACTGTTTATGAGCTGCTAATCAATGACAGCATTACCCAGTATCAGCAAAGGGTCTCCTCTAATCTCTTTCTGACTAGTTGTTTGACCCCTTACCATCTAAAACTTAACTGCTCCCAAAGCTGCTGTTGCTGTTCTAGCTGTCTCTGAAGCTCACTGCTGATGCTCCTGTCATGCTTTAAGTCTGAGCCTATTCCGGTATAACATGCTTTTCCAGAAGACCTCCTAATTTGTTTTATACTGTTTTATACTCACTTTAACTTTTTGTTAGTTTATCTCCTTTGAAATTTGATTTGAGACACTATTTTAATATTGTTTAGAGAGGAATGTTCACAGAGTTGTGTTGCTTTGAACCTTGGCTTTGAGCACAGGCTTGAGCACAAACCACCTTTTGTTTGGTGTATTTCTTACAGCAGGGCATAGCCCTACCTACTCTCTCCAGTTAACAGTCTGGTTTCCCAGACTAGCAATTTGTCTTTTGCGCTGGAACTGGAGGCTGCTGCTGGTCTGCTCTGCTATAGAGCCGGGATGGAAGGTCTCAGTTCCTGATCTGCTGTGATTAAGACCCTTTAACTGATTTTTCCGGACAGAGTTGGGCTAAACACATTTCACCCCAGTGGGACTGACTTTTCTTGAAGTCTTTCTAATCTATTTTGAGCTAAAGAGTAATTTAATTCCACCAGACTCTATTCAGAGACTGAGTTTCATGTGGTTTTTGAGGGAAACTAGGAAAGCTTGAGCAGCTTCCTAGTTTCACTCCACCATCTTGGCTCTGCCCCCCAAACTGTCCTCATTCTGATTTTTAAAATTGATCATCTCTCTTGCAAGAAGAAAGTGGCATGTTCAATTTCAGTCTTCTTCAATACTTCTTCACTAGATGTTCTCTATACAGTTGAATCTGTGTAAATTGTTTTCTAATTCTGTTCATCAATCTATATTTCTGAATTTAAAATATATATATATATATATATATATATATATATATATCTTTGTTCAGTTTCTTTTGTTTGTTTTCTTTGAATTTTAAAGATTGTACTGCTTTGATTTTCTAAATATGAATCTTGGGAATAATCAATATTTTAAAAGTCCATTTTCTTTATAGCATTATTTTTGAGGGGAGAGGTCGTCAAAAATATTTAATCATCTTTTTTATTATTATTAAAGTTTTTTATTTGCAAAACAAATGCATGGGTAATTTTTCCAACATTGACCCTTGCATAATTTGTTCCAAATTGTCCCCTCCCTTTCCCCAACCCTTCCCCTAGGTGGCAGGTAATCCAATACATGTTAGATATGTTGAAATACATGATAGATCCAATAGATATATACATATTTATACAGTTATCTTGTTGCACAAAAAAAAGATCAAGAAGGAAGAAAAAGAAAAAACTGAGAAAGAAGACAAAAATGCAAGCAAATAACAACAGAGAGAGTGAGAATGCTATATAGTTCCTGACTTTTTTCTTGGCAGACAAATTCCCAAATAGTTTATATTATCAACAGTTATTTTAAATGGAATACTATGTTACCATGGTTTTTACTCTGGATGTAGATGTCTGTCTTCATCACAGCACAAGTGGAACTGCTTTGAATCATCTTAATGTTGAAGAAAGTCACATCCATCAGAATTGATGTGTATAGTCTTCTAGTTGCCATGTATAATGATCTCCTGGTTCTGCTCATTTCACTTAGCATCAGTTCATGTAGGTCTCTCCAAGTCTCTCTGAAATCATCCTACTGGTCATTGATTACAGAACAATAGTATTTCATAGCATTCATATACCATAAGTTATTTAGCCATTCTCCAATTGATGGGCAAGCACTCAGTTTCCAGTTTCTTGCCACTACAAAGAGGGCTGCGACAAACATTTTTGCACATGTGGGTCCCTTTCCCTCCTTTATGACCTCTTTGGGAGAGAAGCCCAGTAGAAACACTGCTGGATCAAAGCATATCCACAATTTGATAACTTTTTGAGCATAGTTCCAAACTGCTCTCCAGAATGGTTGGATCCATTCACAGTCCCACCAACAACGTTATCAGTGACCAAGTTTTCCTACATCCCCTCCAACATTTGTCATTGTCTTTTTTCTGTCATCTTAGCCAATCTGACAGGTATGTAATGGTACCCCAGAGTTGTCTTAATTTGCATTTCTCTGAACAATAATGACTTGGAGCATCTTTTCATGTGGATGCAAATAGTTTTAATTTCTTCATCTGAAAATTGTGTTCATTTCCTTTGGCCATTTATCAATTGGAGAATGGCTTGAATCATTATAAATTTGAGTTAGTTCTCTATATATTTTAGAAATGAGGCCTTTATCAGGTCCTTTGGATGTAAAAATGTCTTCACAATTTATTGCTTCTCTTCTAATCTTGTTTGCATAAGTTTTGTTTGTACAAAAGCTTTTTAACTTAATATAATCAAAATGATCTATTTTATGATCAATAATGGTCTTTAGTTCTTCTTTGGTCACAAATTCCTTCCTACTCCACAAATCTGAGATGTAAACTGTCCTTTGTTCTTCTAAGTTGTTTATATTATCATTCTTTATGTCTAGCTCATGAACCCATTGGACCTTATCTTGGTATATGGTGTTAGGTGTGGATCTGTGCCTACTTTCTGCCATACTAGTTTCCAATTTCCCAGCAGTTTTTGTCAAATAGCGAATTCTTATCCCAAAAGCTGGGTTTCAAAAACTATACTGTTATAATGATTGGCTAATTTGTTCTTTGAACCTAACCTATTCCACTGACCAACTTCTCTATTTCTTAGCCAGTACCAAATGATTTTGATGTACACTGCTTTATAATATAGTGTTAGATCTGGCAGAGCTAAGCCACCTTCATTTGCTTTTCTCTTCATTAATTCTTTTGAAATTCTTGACCTTTTGTTCTTCCAGATGAATTTTGTTGCTATTTTTTCCAGTTCAATAAAAATAGTTTCTTGGGAGTTTGATTATAAATACATTAGTTTAGGGAGTATTGTCATCTTTATTATAATTGCTTGACAAATCCATGAGCATTTGATGTTTTTCCAGTTGCTTGGATCTGACTTTATTTAGTTGGAAAGTGTTTTGTAGTTTTAAGTTATATAGTTCCTGTCTTTATCTTGGCAGATAAATTCCCAAATATTTTATAATATCAACAGTTATTTTAAATGGAATTTTTCTTTCTATCTATTGCTATTGGATTTTGTTAGTGATGTAAAAAAAATGCTGATGATTTATATGGATTTTATTTTGTATCCTGAAACTTTGCTAAAGTTGGGGATTATTTTCTAATAGCTTTTTAATTGATTCTCTGGGGTTCTCTAAGTATACCATTATGTCATCTACAAAAAGTGATAATTTTGTTTCTCCATTACCTACTCTAATTTCTTTAATGTCTTTTTCTTCTCTTATCGCCAAAGCTAGCATTTCTATTACAATATTGAATAGCAGTGATAGGGGGCAAACTTGCTTCACTCCTGATCTTACTGGGAATGGTTCTAGTTTATCCCCATTACATATGATGCTTGCTGATGGTTTTAAACAGATGGTACTGACTATTTTAAGGAAAAAATCCATGTATTCCTATAAATGTCTTATTTATTCAATCCTACATGTTCATGGTGTATTATCCTGGGGATGGTTTTCTGTAATCTCTTTGCTAATATTTCATTTTTGATTTTTTGCATAAATATCCATTAGGAAGATTGGTTTGTAATTTTCCTTCTCTGTTTGCATCCTACCTGGTTTAGGTATCAGTATCTTGTCTATGTCATAAAAGGAATTTGGAAGGAATCCTTCATTCCCTATTTTTTCAAATAGTTTATATAGTAGTGGAGTTAATTGTTCTTTAAATGTTTGGTAAAGTTCACATGTAAATCCATCCGGTCCTGGGGATTTTTCTTAGGGAGTTGATTAATAGCTTGTTCTATTTCTTTTTTTCTAAAATGGGACTATTTAAGTAATTTATTTCCTCTTCTGTTAATCTGAGCAATTTATATTTTTGTAGGTATTCCTCCATTTCACTTAGGTTGTCACATGTATTGGAATAAAGTTGGGCAAAGTAACTCTTATTAATTGCAATATTTTCCTCTTCATTGGTGGATAGTTCTCCCTTTTCATTTTCAAGACTAACAATTTGATTTTCCACGTTCCTTATTGTAATCAAATTAACTAAATGTTTATATATTTTGTTAGTTATTTTCATAAACCCATTTTTTTTAGTTTCAATTTTATTGATTCTTCTTTTATTTTTAGAATTTCAAGTTTGATATTTGATTGGGGGTTTTTAATTTGTTCTTTTTCTAGCTGTTTTAGTTGCAACCCCAATTTATTGATCTTTTCTTTCTCTATTTTATGCAAGTAAACCTCTAGAGATATAAAATTTCCCCTTATTAACACTTTGGCTGCATCCCTCAAATTTTAGTAATTTGTCTCATTATTATCATTTTCTTGGATGAAATTATTGATTGTGTCTATGATTTGCTGTGTCACCCATTCATTCTTTAGGATAAGATTATTTAGTTTCCAATTTCTGTTTGGTCTATTTTCCCCTGGCCCTTTATTAAATGTAATTTTTATTGCATTGTGGTCTGAAAAAAATGAATTTACTATTTTTGCCTTTATGCTCTTGATTTGAGGTTTTTATGTTTTAATATATGGTCAGTTTTTGCATAGGTTCCATGAACTGCTGAGAAGAAAGTGTACTCCTTTCTATCTCCATTCAATTTTCTCTGAAGATGTATCATATCTGGTTTTTATAGTATTCTATTTACTTCTTTAACTTCTTTTATTTATTTTGTGGTTTGATTTATCTAGTTCTGAGAGAGCCAGTTTGAGATCTCCCACTATAATAGTTTTGCAGTCTATTTCTTCTTGCAATTCTCTTAATGTCTCCTTTAGGAATTTAAATGCTACACCTCTTGGTGCATATAAGTTTAATATTGCTTCATTATCTATGGTACCCTTTAGCAAGATATAGTTTCCTTCCTTATCTGTTTTAATTAGATCAACTTTTACTTGATCTGAGATCAGGATGGCTATCCCTGCTTTTTTCCTTCACCTGAAGCATAATAGATTCTGCTCCAGCCTATTACCTTTACTCTGTCTATATTGCTCTGCTTTAAATGTATTTCTTGTAAACAACATATTGTAGGATTCTAATTTTTAATCCAATCTGCTAACATTTTATGGGAGAGTTCACTCCATTCACATTTACAATAAAAACTACTAATTCTGTTTTTCAACCCCAAATTATATACTTTTCTCTTTCCTTTTCCCCTTTTCCTCCTCCCCAGTATTCTACTTATGAGCACTACTTGCCTTAAGCAGTCCTTCCCCTTTAGAGACCCTCCCCTTTTTTTATACCTTTCCCCTACTATTTCTGTTTTTCCTTTTATATACCCTACCTCTTGCCTTTTCCCCTTTCCCCTCTCACTTTTCTATAAAAGATGAGAGATGTTTCTCAGTGAAACCAAATATATCTAATATTCTTTCTTTGGGCCAAATCTGATGAGAGTAAGATTCACACAATATTAGTCACCCTCTCTTCTTTCCCTCAATTATATTATGTTTTCTTTTCCTCTTCCTGAGATGTAATTTCCCTCATTTTACCTCTACTTTCCCCTTTTTTTCTGCTACAATCCCCTTTCCATCTCTAATTTGTTTTTTTATATTATAACAGTAAAATCAGATTATACTTATACTATCAATGAATACCCATAACAGAAATATAGTTCTCAAGAATTTTTTTTCTTTTATCTTTTTATGCCTCTCTTGAGTTCTATATTAGGAGATCAAAATTTTCATTTATCTCTACTCTTTTCATCAAAAATAAATGGAATTCACCAGTTTCATTGAATATCCACTTCTTCCCTGAAAGAAAATGCTCAGTTTAGCAGGGTAATTTTTTCTTGCTGCATTCCAAGGTCCTTCACCTTTCAGAATATCAGATTCTAGGCCCTTCAATCCTACAAAGTGGAAGATACTAGGTCCTGAGTAATCCTTATTGTGGCTCCTTGGGATTTTAATTTTTTTCTTTCTGGCTGCTTGTAATATTTTTCCTTGGTCTGATAGATCTCAAATTTAGCCAAAATTTTCCTTGGGGTTTTAATTTTGGGGTATCTTTCAGGAGGCATCCATCAAATTCTTTCAATAGTCACATTCCCTTCTGATTATATGAAGTTCTGATGATTTCTCTGCAAGATAGTGTCTAGGCTTTTTTTCTCATCATATATTTCAGGGAGTCCAATAATCCTTAGATTGTCTCTTCTACATCTATTTTCCAAGTCAGTTATTTTCCCAATTAGGTATTTATATGTTTTCTATTTTTTTTTCATTTTGGGGGGGCTTTGCTTGATTGATTCTTGCTTGTTTTCTTGTTGAGCCATTCATTTTCATTTGTTCAATTCTGAATTTTAGTGAATTATTTTCCTCATTTCCTTTTTTACTTATTTGTATATTTTTCCAATTAAATTTTTAAATGAGTTGTTTTGTTCTATGGAATTTTTTTTCCCTATTTCACAAATTATTTTTTCAAGGAGTTGTTTTCTTTTTCCATTCCACAAATTCTGTTTTTTTAGGACTTATTTTCTTTTTCTCTTTTACAAATTTTGTTTTTCTGGGAATCACTTTCTTTTTCTGTTTTTATCAAATCTATCTTTTAATGAGTTATATGCTTTTTTCCATTCCACTAAGTCTATTTTGTAGTGAATTTTCTTCAGATAGTTTCTGTATTGCTTTTTCCAAACCCTCTTGTAAATTTTTCATTTCCTTTAACCATTTTTTTTCTAGCTCTTTTTAAATATCCTTTTTGATTTCATCTAGGAGAGCCTTGTGTGATGGGAACCAGGTTATATTGCCTTTTGGGGCTTCATTTGGAGACAATCTGCCTTTAATCTCCTCAAGCTTTGAAATCTGTTCTTCTCTTTCACCATAGAAGCTGTCTATAATCAGAGTCCTCTTTACTTTTTTACTAATTTTTTAAAAAGTTAAGATCTGCCTTTAGGGAGGTTTTCCAAGCAGGCCATAGCAGCAATGGGTCATTGTTGATTCACTCCCAGTGCTGGGTGAGCATGGCCAGGTTTCATGAGATTCTACCATTTGGGGGTTCACTATTGATCTTTTGTGTTTGTATTCAAAGTTTTATAATTTCTCTCTGATCTAGTGGCTTGCAAACAGGGCAGAGTGGCCCTCACTGCTGTAGATTCTTCTCCCTAGATTCTCTGCCACATGGATTCTGTACCGCCTCCCCTAGATGGCAGGCATTCCCATACATATTAAATATGTTATAGTATATCCTAGGTACAATATGTATGTGCAGAACCGAATTTTGTTGTTCTTGCAAAGGAAGAATTGGATTCAGAAGGTAAAAATAACCTGAGGAGAAAAACAAAAAATGCTAACAGTTTACACTCATTTCCCAGTGTTCCTTCTCTGGGTGTAGCTGATTCTTCCATCATTGATCAATTGGAACTGGATTAGATCTTTCTATATTGTAGATATCCACTTCCATAAGAATACATCCTCATATAGTATTGTTGTTGAATAATATTGTATAATGATCTCTTAGTTCTGCTCATTTCACTCAGCATCAGTTGATGTAAGTCTCCCCAAGCCTCTCTGAATTCATCCTGTTGGTCATTTCTTACAGAACAATAATATTCCATAACATTCATATACCATAATTTACCCAACCATTCTCCAATTGATGGACATCCATTCATGATTTGGAACACTCTTTCATATGAGTGGAAATAGTTTTAATTTCATCATCTGAAAATTGTCTGTTCATATCCTTTGACCATTTATCAATTGGACAATGGCTTGATTTCTTA